>NC_089983.1:29663796-29856296 GCF_036417845.1 Apteryx mantelli | reverse complement strand
GGGAATTTGTGGCTGACCTCACCAGTGATGCGCATTTGATGTACTGGAGCCTATCTTCTGTTTTGCAACTCAGATCACCCAAGGACAAGAACCTATGTTAGTACTTTACAGTAGAAGTTCAGATATTCTTCAGACATATTTTTAAAGAACACGGCATTACTTCTAAACCACTGAAATTATTCAAGTGGAAAACAAGAAATATATTGCTGATCTCATGGAATCTGATTCTTCTGAGTCTAGAAAAGCACATTCTGACATGCAAACTATCTGAAAAGGCTTCTTGCTTGGAACCACATGAAAGCAAAATTGCTGAAGTAAAAATGTTTAACTTACTCTACATTCTTTGTCCAGTCCGGAGGGTTACTCATGGTCATAAACACACAGTTGGTCAAAATAGTGCACATAATAAGCATGCTGAATAATGTAGGTTATAGTCAAGGGATGTAAGTCAGGAAAACATAACAGTATTATAATACTGAAAGCCTTAAAAATATTTAGTGCATAAAAATATAAACAGAAAACATGGCATTCGAAATAAAATCTGAAAATAAAGCTTTGCACATAATTTTATCTATTTTAAATGATATGCCATCTGGCACATTTTGCTGCATTGTAAAACAATGCTTTACTTTTATAATTATAACAGATTCTGGATTTAAGTGAAGCTGTCAACATCCTTAAGGGTGTAAAAATATGAAATGAGTACCCAAACATAATTCCTCGTTGAAGCCAAGGGGATCATTCTAAAAGATCTTTATGCAGAGGTTGGTGGTTTATGTCCAAGTTGTTGACTGGACATGACTGAAATATATCTGAAAATATTGTCCCTTATTTTGTCTTGTATGCTTTACAGGACACCTAAACTGATGATGAAAAAATGCTGAAAAAGTATGCCCAAACAAGCAGCACTTTAGTTATGCTTTTTAGTCCTTGCAGAGTGAGTCAAATTTATGAATAATACTACTGGTCTTAGTAAAAGTGTGACCTTGGATATGATAAAATGCAATGGTTTGGACTAATGGAGATTTTGCCTTGGCTGCATGGCTTAGTATAGGATCAGGTCTCCTATTGTATATAAAGCCTGATATTTAAACTCTGACGGGTTTAGGTGATTCAGTAGAGAATCTCTTGTTAGGAACAAAGATCATATTGCAATTCACTTGTGACATTGATGCTTTTTATGTGTGATCAGCATATGTTTAGTTAGCATAGTACACCCACATGGACGTAATTTGTATATCCATATGAAAAGTATTATTTCAGTAATTAAATTTTTTTAAGTGGCAACCTTTAAATCAACATTAAGAAAAAAGGATATGAATGTACCAAAATCTTGATAGCAATTTTTCTGATGGGATTAAAAGGAGTTAGAATGTACAAGGCAGATGTGGCACTGAATCGGAAAATTGCCTTCCCTTTATTCAATACTATGAAAGTCTGCAAAAAAGAAATATAAAATTAAAATACAATGTTGACTATATTAGTGTCTTTACCTCCTTCTATAGGATTCCATTCTCCAGCTGGTAGGTTCAAGTTTCATTCTATTTTCTACCTGTGGTAGGAAAATAACTGATTTCTATGAATACAATGGATTAAACCTTCCGTGGCTGATTCTTCAATTTGCTAAATTTCCTGGCACATGGATTGAATTCTGGTATTATTAAAATTGGTGGGAATTGTCCAATGTCAGTTTGTCAATTATAGCAAAATATGGCATTTCATCACCAAAATATTTTTTAATTTTACATGTAACAGGTCTTTGATTAAAGTCAGATCTACAAATTAATCAAATACATTCTACCTTGTGCTCAAGCACAGACAAAACCAAAATGGCCATAGGGCAATCGTGATGTATAAATTCCAGTTCGTATTCAGAGCAAATACTTAAAAGAATTATATACACATGTGGTGACCAAAGGACAAACATCTGACGCTAAAAAATTTACATAACTTAAAAAGAATTTTGATTTTATTTTAGATTTTAAATGCTACTGGTATCAATTATATGCATCTCCTAAAACTTTTCTGTGAGCAAATACAAGGGATGATTAGAAAGCAAGCTGACATCATTCCAGGCAGTCTGAAACAAACCTAAGTCAGAATTGGGCAAACTGTAATAAAAAATTGTTTTCATTTATAATTATATGGTCTTACTTTCCTTATCCATGAACTACAAATTCAGGTGGTTATTCTCTTTTAAAATTTGGCCTGATGAACATACAGTTAGTGTTCACTTCCATTCTGTTCCTGCTGGCGGTCATCACCTAAGTGTTTTCATTTTTATTTCAAGTGTATTTGTGTTTGAGGTTTACTTGCAGCTTCAGTGCTGTTTGAAGTGTCTTCAGGACATTACTCTTGTTCATTCCTTTCCGTCTTTGTCAATGGTAATGGCTGTGCTTTGTGGTATCATAATAGTGTCTTTGTTATGTTCTCAGCAGAGCTATATAATATCCCTGGTTTCCATGTTGACTCCCATTCTCTGCTAAAACAAGCCTGTGATCACAGAGCAGTGCTGCCCTCTCCCTGGCCTTTACTTTCTATCAGGTCTCCACTCTCTGAGAGAGAAACCAAACCTCACTCTGGTGGGAAGGAAAACTGGTAAAGGAGTGTTGCCAGTGCCTGTTCCCAGGATAGCGTCAAGCATGGCATCAGGGCTGACGTGGCACGGACTCCTGCTCACTGGTGATTCTCTCTGCGCTACAGTCTTTCCCCCAGTTAGACATGGTAGAATGAGGTTGCCGGTCCTAAGATCACAGCTGCTGCAGTCTGATGACAGACTCCGATTCATGTACGATTTTCTCTGCATTGAAAAGTCTATGATTAAGAGAAGTTTCTACTAGAAATTGGAGGAGGGATGACTAATTCTAGTTCATCATTTAAGATGTCCATTTGCTTTCTGTTGAGCAGATTAGACCGGTACATAACATTAATACAGATGCCATTTGTGACAAAGGATTCTGCAGTTTACTAATCATATCCTCTCTCAATGGACTAACAAGTCCGTCAGTAGTCTAGGTTTTTACACTTTTGTTCCAAAAAACTGACTACTTTTGCTGATGATTGGCAGTGAGAAAATAGGTTTCAGCACTTCTCAGGTTATCTGATACTTCATTTATAGAAGGTTTTTTTTTAAACAAGTAACTTCATTTCTGAATTGCTTTGCAGCTAGTCAAGAAAAGGGTTCAGTGCACACAATTATATTGCAAGTAAAAATCTCCATGAAACTGCTGATATATCCAAAAGCAAACAACTAGAAATAACCCTTGGCAACACTCCCTCTCTTCTCTGAACTTCCATTTCTTTAAGTTTCCTTAATAACCTTAATATTTGTCTGTATTATCTATAGTACTGTTTACTTAATCTTTGGCAATTGCTAGGTTATGCAATTACATATGGAATATGCTTTATTTTCCATCCCCACTACTTAAACTGTAATTAAAAAAAAAAACATTGCCAACCAAATCCAACCACACATTTAACCACAAAATTGACAGTGCTATTGGTATGATTTTTTTTCCTAACAAAAAAGTAATTTTTTTTACAGTTTTAAGTATTTTGTGTTTTCTTTTTCTTATGCTTAGCTCAGCGTCAAATTTTTTAAGCGCTTAACACAGATGATGGGCTGCTCAGAATAAATAGAACATTAGAAAGGCTGTAATGTCTGCAGCCATCATCGGGACACCTGGGGCACTTTCTTTCTTTAATTCAGAGGGACTGCAAACAATAATGCCAAGCACTTGTCCTTAAACCTTCTTATGAATTTTTGAATCTCCAGTTATTATCCACAGCTTCTTCCTTCTCCCTTCACTCTTCTTATCCACAACACTTTTAACAGGTCTATCAGGAACTGAGAGAACATCTTGATGGTGCTAAAGAAGTATGCAGAAATAAGCAGACAGTGCAGAGGAGCACCTGCTCATATTGTGAGCTGTAAATTTTACTGATCTGCACAGGACATAAGGTATTTTTAACTATCCCCCACACTGGACCATTTCAGATCATGGAGGAGTTTAACACAGTAGTCTACTACTAATCCCAGTTACAGAGATACGTTTGTTCCTTGTCTTTCTCTGAAGTCATATAATGATAATCTGTTTTCCAGGTTATACTGCCTCACTGCCACAGCGCCAAAATCATATATTGTACTGCAAGTCCTGACTTCTAGAAAGATCAAGGACAAACATTTTTGACTAGAATGGATCTGTTTGAACTAACCAGTCTATCTCCAACTCCATGGCTTGCTTATCATGTGAAAATGGGGACAATATATAACTATGCAAATCAGGAGGGGAACTGCACCTCTTCTAGGATTTCAAATTCTTCATTAAGTAAAAATAAATTATGAACGGTCCAGTTGTCTCATGGCCTACTTCATGCAACTCAACACATTTCTCTCACAAGATGTAACTCTTTTCTCTGCTCTTTCTGCATGGAATTACTGATGTAGTCTTGAGAACCACAAAACTGTCCTTTTAAATTCCTTCCTCAAAGCCCACCTTTACTGTGATTTCTACCACAGACTTCTAATTGACTGCTGTGTAGCAGAGACCTATCATGGCAGTCCCAAGCACCTCAACTGCCATTTTTCATTGTGTGGCGTTCTGTATGGCCCAATATTTATGCAGACACTATATATGCTATATATATATATTTATATATATTTATGTTATATAGCTATGACAGAAACAAGGAATATGCTTATAGCCATTTATTTCACTGACTAATTTGGATGGATGCTACCTAGTTATCTACAACTGTCTCCACTGCAAAGTCAGGCTTGAAACACCTTTTTGTCACATCCAGTCTTGTTGCTACATAATAAGGAAAATTCAGTTAAGCTCTCAAGTTCAGGCAAGTTCAAGGAATTTGCGTCTTCCTTACACTGAAGTAAATAACAAGTAACTCAGCTGAAGTCAAGGGAGTCACAATATAGAAGAGTATGAGTCAGTACTATCAGATGAAAAGATATTTCTGTGTAGTTAGTGGCTGGACGGCTTTAACCATCATATTTTGTGAGTACACTTTTCTCACTAGTGGTTGGTAAGTTAGTGCCGAAAATGATACTATATTTTGTGCAAGAGATTATTCCTGCCCATTCTGGAAATATAAAATATTAAAATATACACTTGTTTTAAATGATGAAGTAAAGTAACGTGAATATAACATAGTTTACTTATTTTCACAAAAGGAGAATAAGGGAAAATAACAACATTAGTTTGCTCTAAATTGTTTCACAAGCTTATTATCCTAACTAAAGTTGTAGTCAACACTCACTTTTTGATTGATATAATATGGGTCCAAGTCTTCCAAGGGTTCAGACACCATTCCTGGAGGTATGTCCCCATAAATAAATGGCAGTGTCTTTCCTGCCTCCAAGTCACTGTTTGGTTTTGGACCATTTTCATCATCATCATCTGTATGTTCTTGCTTGGGCTTTTTAGCTTTTTCTTCTGCAGAACGCTTTTCAATAGCTGCGAGAGATTCTCTAGTAAAATAGCGGAAGCTTTCAGGTCCTGGTGGTACCAACAGTGCCTGTGCCATCTTTTCATCCTGCAAATTTAATTACTGTTAGCCTCTTGCATAAGAATGACCTACAAAAGAAAAATGAAGATAATTTAGGAAAACTAGATTGTACTGACAGGCAAAAACATTTGCACAGAAACCCCTTTTTGGGTCTGAAATAGAAGTAGCATATTTCAAAGCTGATTAAAAGTTAAAAGCAACTGCTCAGAAATTAGATATTTTTAAAATTATTTTTCAACTTTTTCCAGTTAGTCTACTAAAAGACACTACTTTTATCTACAAACGCTGCTCTGCCTGTGTATGTAGACTGTCACAGTTAGAGCAAGATACTGATACAAATGTTTTACCCATAGATCTCCTTTTCACAGCAAGTATAAATACATATTCTATGAAAAACTGTTGACAAATGTAAACATATTTTACTCGTTAATAAAATTTATCTTCACATATTTTTCATGTATCAGTAATCAAACTTTATAAACTTAAAATACTTTCACTAAACCAAAAAGAAGTTTTTGTATGATTAATGCTATTTAAATGGCAGCAACTGAATTAGGAGAGGAATAAACATGATTCTTTCTCACTGAACAATTTACTGTGCTGAAGGTTAATTTTATGTACCAAAGCAGGTTAGGTGCCATTTATTGATGGACTGTGAGCTGTGAATCAAAACCATAAGCTTTTTAAGCAAAAGGAAACAGATTGATCAAGACCATGTGGGAGAAGAATGTTGCTCCTGTTTCCTTGCAGAGCAAGTGTCATAATATCATTTCAGAACAAAACGAACTTGGAATCTAAGATTGTGGTTCCCTGTGAATGTCTTTGATGCTTGTTATGCAGCCCCTGCTACTTTTTCCTGCTCTTTGCACCAAACTCTCCATTGTACAGCAAGTCTCTTTATGAAGCCGTGCAGTCAGTTGGCTGGTAATAGCGTTCTTTTCTTTTTTCCAAGCCATTTCAAGTTGGACCAGTTGCTCAAACTGATGCACTGGCCAGCACAACAAAGAGGTTTGAATGGCTGGAGGGAGGGTAAAGGGCAGAAGGAAGACAGATCTGGTTAAGCAGCAGTACCACCATGTAAGAAATTGTAGCCTTATTTGATGTTTACTTTGCAAAAGTCTGTGGCATAGTGTAATAGTTATTTTAATTGGTCTATGTATTTGAGAAATCATGAAAACAAATTTTTAAGACTCAGTGAATTTCAGTACCTGAATTAAGTTCCTCTAATTGTGCTTGCTGCGCATGAAGGCACACAACTTTCCCTGCATGACCTGATAAATGTGCAACACCTGTGTTTGAGTTGCCACAACTAGATCTGAGAAATAATATTGTATTTATTTGCATTCATTCAGTAGTCTTTCTTCTAAAGCTCCTTGCCTGTCTGGAGCAGTTTTGTAGAAGTTACACACATACAATCTTCTACAAAGTGCAGCAATAATGATTTTCTGGGAAAAAAAATGGATTCCTCCGCAAGTGAATCAAAAGTGTTTGAAGAATCTACAGTAGAGATCTGGAGGAAAGAAATGAAACTGCATGTTCTTAAATCTGAATTACCAGTCCAGTGATATGGTGGATAAGTCTACTCCCGTGCCACCTTAAATCAAGTCTTTTTCTTAGGAGTGGGTTGACAGCATAGCATCAGTTCATACTATCAGCACTGAGATCACTGAAATAATATAATCAGTAGATTATAGCACCAAGTATCTGAGTAATACAAGACAATAATTGAGATATCTGACCATAAATTCATCAAAACAAAAGGTAGTGTAATGTGGACATGGAGAAAGCTTTTCTCAAGGAAAAGCCTGGAGGACCATGAGTTAATGTAATGTAAGAATCACAGATTCTGGAGGGTATTGGAGGTACTGATGCAGTATAAATTGAAAAAGAATTTGTTAAGTCAGCCAGAGTCTCCAGCAGGCAACCTTATAACATGCTGCTATACTGAAACTTCTTTTTACTAGTTTTTAGATTGCTGTACAAGAGGCTGTACAAAGGCTGGAGCCCTTGCTGATACCTGCTAAATCAGCAATGGCAAGATGTGTCCTTCCTAGGTACTGGTACTACTTTCAGTTGTGGCAGAATCAAGAAAATAAATGGTTTGGCTTATTTATTCCTAAAAATGGAGCAATACCTCTAGGGTTTCTTTAAATGGAGGCCTTATATTTTCTTTAATACCATAAATTGTTTCTGAGAAGGTGTGAAAATAGATCAAGCATGGATACCTGAAGTACTTGTGAAGACGTCTGGAGAAGGCCAAATGAAAACCATATGCAGATGAAGAGGAAGAGGGACTTTTCCTTAATCCATCAACCTATTTGGAATGCAGTATTTAATTAACATTTTGCAAACACCTTCCAGTGTTAAAGTTCCCGAAATTCTGATGGAAAATATCTTCAGTAATTATCTAATAGCACAAATTACTATAGGTAGACCTCAATAAAGATTTACATTTTATTTTCCCAATGATATTTTAGAGAACCTATATGGCATCATAACAAATGGGCATCATCTGAAGAGAAACATTTTGTTTGGCTGAGAAGAAAAGATAGGCTTACCTTTATGTTTCTGAGAAATGGCAAATCTCAGAATTTAGCCACCAGATTATTTGCTATAGTGAAAAGAAAAAGCCTGCATTTCTAGCAGAAAATGGAACTGGTAAGAAAAGTTCCTCCTTGGGAGCTGAAGCTTCTTTAAGACTGAAGTTTCTTCACGGCTTTCTCATGCTTTGTTCCTGTGTCCAGAACTTCTCAAAATTAATTGCAGTAGACAAAGATAAGTTTACATATTCACATAGCCACATTTTTCCAATCTAAGAGCAGAGAGACTTAGGAAAAGCAGGATGGAACATGAGTTAGTCCACAAAACTTAACAGAGATCTACAATACACTTAAGAATATTCTTTAAATGGTGTAAGTTTCAAAAATTCCATTTATTCTTTTACCTGCATGCTTTAATTGAAGAGGTAAATCTCTTGAGATTACTACATGGCTAGTGCAGTCCTTAATAGACATTGTTTAACTGTGTCCAGACTCTCAGGAATGTTTTCATCTTTTGCTTAAGGAACAGCATAATGTATCATTACTCCCACTGCATTTACTGTCTTTAAACAGGAAAAAAAGTACATTTGCTCTATATTTGAATTAAAACATGGATACTATCCTTCTGTACTTTATTTATCTTAGAGAGTCTCTGTATAAGTATTTTTCTTTGTGTGACAAAATTTTACTTCAATCTCAAGCAGAAGTAATAGCAGAAAAAGCCACTTCCTCACCAGATTCTTCAATTTAAGGTTGCATCATTACAAGAGCTGACCAGAATTTAGCTGTGGCTTCCTCCTTCTTTAAAGCCATTAGATCTAGGCCATTCAATTTAAATAGTCTACTTACATCTTGCAAACTTTAGTCTTCAGCCATTGAGATTGCGATGAGATTTTCTGGTGATATTTGTTTTCATTGAAACTAGATTTATTTCTGTCTCTTTTCTTTTTTTTTTTTTTACTTTGTCCTTATTTTCTTTCTTATTCCTAGAGAAGAAAAGAAAAAGAAGGCATCCCTCTCTTTTGGGTCTCTGCTCCTGCCAAAGCAGCCCATATAATACTTTTCTCCAAATATAGTGAGAACGAGCAGCCATCGTCGAGAGTCGGTAGGTAGAATTTAAAAAATCTGTGCAGGCCCAGATCTGGTCAAAAGAGAACGCAGAAGCTGGGAAAACAGAAACATGCCTTCTACTGGACTTCCGCTTCTCTTATAACTAAAGATAAATGATCTCCCAGTACTCCTAAAGAAAATATCTTTAAAGTACTAATCTAGAATTTATCTACTACTAGTTGCTATTAATCTAGAATTACATTTTACCAAAGAAACGGATGTGGTATCAGAATTGGATCTTGTTCTGTTTGTCTAGTAATGTAAGGTAAAGCAATTCAGAGCTCCTAGCAAACCCTTAATGTTCTCGTCCTCTTGAGTAATGCTCTGATTCAGCACAGCTTATTGTGGTGAGTCACTACTGAAGAGGCTCCACTGAAGACATGTGAGAGCTGTGTTCTCCAGTACTGCCCTCAGGGGATCATGACTCGGATACTGCCACCAACTATACTTATCCACCAATGCAAATTTTCCTCTGAATGCAGCTTTCCCTGGGAGTATCTAGAGGATTTCCCTGTCCCTTTACCTATTGGGTGCATCTGGATTCTGCCTCTGAAGTAGCATTGTGGCTGAAATCCAATGTCATGGTCAGGTACAGTGCAAAAAAAACTTGTAAATACTGTTGCATGCAGGCATTAAAATAATATAAAAGCGATACCATAGCTTCCTAATAAAAGAATAATTATATTAATTATTATTCTAATACTAAGCATCATATGACAAGTGCTTTGAAAAAAGGGGATGTAAATTCTAGCCAGTCGTTAAAATATTTGCCAGTTTGATAAAAGCAGAGGAATTCACCTTTAATAGGAATGATATTAATAATGTTTGCAGTGCAGGTAAGTTTAATAAATCTTTATTTTGAATTAGAGCACACAGCAGTCATAAAGAACCATTGTTCACACATAGCCCCAGGGCATAGCCTCCATCTCCTTATGTATTATATCCTACACACATTTGTACTGGCTATATTTTCAGTGGACAGGATATGCAGCTCTGTATTGATTAACTCTGTACATCACAATAATGGTAGTCACAGCAAAAATTGAAGTCTTTTGGCAGAATTGTGAGCTCTTTGTTCTGAATTTATAATAGGCCTGGGCCATGTCTGTAATTTCATCACAGAATTTCAATTAATAGTTAATCTCATATAGTTTCTGTTTTAAGCATCTTCTTTCTGTATAATGTAGGTATTGTTGATACATTAAAATAATGTTTTACTTTTTTTTCCTTGTTATTTTGCTTTTTCATTTTGTAGGGTTTTAATCTAATGTCTTTGGTCCTAACCCCAAGACTAGAAATTTGCATGGGGAGGTCTAATTATACAGTTTTACTACAGCTGAAGTTTTCTTCAGCTGTAGAGAATTATTTTGGCTGACGTGATGTTGACCAAAATTGTTTTGATTTGGAGCAGATTATCAAATTCAGCCTGTAAGAGTGAATCATAGGTAAAATATGAGGTCTAGCCCGAAGTGACTCCTACTGGACAAGCTGGATATACTCCTTCCTGACAATGGGACTCCTTCCTCAACTCTTCTGCTTATGCGGTGTCAGCATTTTTTCTGACATTTTGGAATATCTTTCAAATTCTGAGATATAAATATTATTTTAAAAAAAGTTTTGAACTAGATCCTCATGCACTAGGGCTCCCTTTCAATGTAATGATGAGCTGGAAAAGACAGCTGCATATTGTCACATTGTGCCATGGCTACATTTGTTGATTCCACCTGAAACGTGATTTAGAAAAGAAGTGGAGTTACTCAAAATGAGTCACTTCTATAAAGATCAGTGTAGGACAATATGCCAGCACTGGCTTCAGCTAAGTGAAATCTCATGTCAGTGACAAAAGCCAGACAATGAATGAAAATCCCAGACAACTTATATGGATATTTGAAGTGTTAAGTGGTTATTCAAATGTTAGCCCTATTTTAGATTAAAAAAAAACAAAAAAAAAACAGAGTTATCCACAAACCTAATTCTCCAAATTCAGAATTGTTTATTGCATGCTCCTCATACTCTAGATTCAATTATTCCCTAATCATTTGAACTCTAATTAAATTTTAGATGAGCTGACAAATGAACCACTTGAATATACACCAGTATCACCTGTGGTGGTGTTAAGGAAGTCACAATAAAGCATCAGTCAGTGATCTAAATGCATCACAATACTTCTTAAGAAAATAGAAAGCTCTGTTTGTAAATCAATACTCTTCTTTAAATTTTTGTAGGGTAACTTATGAAAACCCATTTGTGACACAAAATAATCGCTTATGAATCTAACAAGAAATAATCTAAACTCAGAAATTTATCTGAATCATTAAGAACCATGTAGTTGGAACAGTTATTTCCCTAGTTTTACTAAGCCCCAGAAACTAATCAATACAAAATATGAAGAAATAAACTTTGTATAGCACAAGATTAAGGGATTGTATTTAGACTTCGACAGTCATATATGAAACTGAAAGAAAAAATTTGAAACTTCTGACTGAGAGCCTTACCCAGAATTCTCAGCTGAATGTCACAGTTACGACACAAAGAGGAAAAAACACCAAAATTCAAAATGAAAATACAGTGCTTTATGCCTGTTGTTTAACACAGTCTCTGAAAAATGTAAATGGACTTCTTCAAGGCATTCACTCAGGCAGCATGGAACTGCCTGGGAAAACTTAATTAAGCCCTAAGTTTGGAAACTTTTCTAAATGGATTATGTAAGTACATTTTTTATCTTGTCACTCCTTGTATTTAATAAATTCAAAGGAGCTAAACCCTATGAGATATAATTTCTATCATCTCTCTAAAAGGCATGTCTTGTTGTCATGTTGAAATGAAGTAGGTTACTCAAGTGTTGTACTAATTAGAAGCCTATAGCTTTAAGTAATATAGACTACAAAATCATGGTCAAAGTTTGTAACAGCTACTGGAAAATATTCTTCCTATTATAATTCAAACTAAAGCAATTTGATTCATAGGAAATATATGGCAACTAACTTAAACTGGTGTTTATAAAAGCCTTGCAGGAGGACTCCTTTAATATTCAGTTACAGTTACATTCAGTTACATATTACAGTTTCATTCGGTAGGAAGAAATTCCTTCCTAACACAGGATGAAATTTTTTTGTATTGTTTTTGGTCAGAACTTCTGTTTTGGGTCAGAGCTCTTCATATGAAGACTTTGGCCTTAAGTATTAGTGACAGGCTTTTCTTCAGACATTGCATTTGACTGCAAGCAAACATTAGGATTGCCCTCTCTGTTTTTTCCGTTTAATCTGACCTTGAACCCTTTTGAGATTACCTACATACTCTGTCATTGTTTATTCCACTAAAGTCTAAAATAACATTATAAATAGATGGCCTTTCTTTTTTGTAAACCCTGGCACTTTTGTCTTCATCTGTCTTACACAAGTTCTACGGACTATTGGGCTTTAAGTTAAAATATACTGAAATAGAAATTTAAAAGAGATTCAAAGTGCTTTATGATGAATGGAATTTGCTTTGCTCCTTGATAGGGTGCAAGAATGCAAGTTAGGCATATGCCTTGACTCATCATCTAAAAGTACTGTCTCTCTCCAAAAACCTGGATTTTTGAGTTTAACTTAGGGGTTCAGAGATCTTGCCATCCAAAGAGTGCTTTTTAATGGAAAACACACTCATAAAATCTGTTTAAATAAGAACATTTTTTCTGTAAGTAAGGCAGTCCCTGCCTCAACTGCTCTTATCTCTAGTCCCTCTGCATTGCATTTATCTGACCATAAGACAAAGAAAAATCAAGCAATAATGTGATGAGAATAACATACTAGGGATTCAAATTGTCAATAAGGAAAATTTTGATACAAGCAGATGAACTGGATAGAAGATATCAATTTTACTATCATGGGCCCAGATCCTCAGAGGCAGTTAGTACCATAATCAGGATGAGATGCCTTTGGCAGTCTGTCTCAGAGCTTTTAATCAGCAGTGATAACTATAATGAGTAACAGCAGCTTTCCACTGAGGAGGAAGTAATTTTCTATATATCCATTTTATTGTGGTTGACACTTTAGTGGATGTACCCACTTCAGTCAGAGTTCGCAGTGTGTCTATTTATTGTGTAGGCAGTCTGAACTAGTAAATATCAATTTTATTATGATATTTGTAACTTGTTATTTATTCAAGATGACAATGACAAAACTATATAGCCTGCAACTGGCAACAGTATACATGACTTTAACAGCCACAAGGTGAAAAAATTTTGCAGTGAGTTGCACTGAACAGCAAAGAAGCTAATTAAACTTTTTTAAGTTATGTTTCTAACTTCTAACTAGAATTTTCTGATGAAAAACAGCAGCGGAAATGAAGCTTCATTTTTGGAGGTCAACAAAAAGGTCATCTTAACAGATCTATTTTCCATTAGACTTAAGGAGAGTTCCAGCAATTTTTTCATTAGACAACTTATGACAATAACAGTATACGGGTAACAAGGGTCAGGATTTGCATTTTAGAGAACAAGGTCACAACTTTCTTGCCTTGCACAAAGAACTCTCAGCATCTGCTATTATCTGATCCATCAAAGGTTGTGGGACTCCAACAGTGTAATTAATACATAGCATATACATAGCAAATTACCTGGGCTGAGAATGAGAGTAGCAAAAGGAAATGGATACCATCAATCAGAAAGTTCCATCTTACATCCCACCATCCTTGCGGCCTGTAAAATTATTAGTCTGTTGAGTGAATAAACTTATTTCCATACCTAATCTTCATCAGGTATTAGCTAACTCATATAATGCTATCTGTTGAACCAAAAAAAAAGTGAAATATAAAATGTATGTCATCTGCATATGATTAAAAATAACGTACTTTCTCATATATTTTTCTCCTTCCCCTTGATCCCTCCCCCTCAAAATGCTTGTTATTAATGGGAAATGACCAACTACAACTCCGATATAGTCTAGGAGGGCACAAGGGAATTGTTCAATGTTCTCTGCTGAAAAGGTGACAGTCCCTACCTTTGCTAGCATCCACTATTATCGAATTCACAATATTGAGATGAACTGACACAGTTAAGAAAATCAGTTTGGGCTTTTAACTTGTGCCCATTAGGGGGAAAAACCATGAGTTAACAACATGAATATATTTCTGTAAACATCGAGGCCTAATAAACAATGTATCTGTTAATGGGTGTTGTGAAGCTTCAGATTACTGCAGCATCTCATATGCTACTCTTTAAAACAATCTTTCCTCCCAAAATGGAGATGTGTGAGAGAGCAAAAACGAAATGTATTGTTAGAATTAAAAAGCCTTTTTCTGAAACTCTTTTCTCGACAAATCAATTATGAAAGCGCAAACACAACATGCTTAAAACAAACATCATCATCATCATCATTATAATTATTATTATTATTTATGTTGAAGTTACACAAAGAAGTCATAGACACATTGATTTTGCACCATAAAAACTACAAATTATAAACTTCATTCTTTCATACACCACTTCAGGTACAGGCCTCAGTTGCTACTCTGAGTAATACCTGAGACCCAAGCCTGCATTTTCTTCCTTACATAGACAGAGACTGTGTTTTGTAAACTGTAGGCTCTTTATTATTCAATGTTTTTGGTCCTTTTTTTTTTTTTATTTCTACTCTTTTCTCTTGAAAACAATTTCCAAATTAATGCTACGATAACATATATAGCTTTATGTGAATGTGTGTCTGTGGAATGATATTTGAAATAAGAATTCACATGCCAAAGTGATATTTAATAGATATTTTCCTTTTACCTTTAATAACTAACTAATTACACTAATAACAATGAATGAGACAATAGATAAATGGAGAATAGCATGAAGAAATACAATAATTCTTGTGCTTGTTTTCTTCAAACAGTCCTAGTAAGAAGCATATATTAAGCATATATTAATGTTACAGACAAGATGTGAGCTGCATCATCAGTGCAAACCGCTGATTAATGAACAGTTGGTGAGCCCATTCTGTCATACACACAGACACACAACCTGTATTCCATGAAAAAAAATGGCACAGAAATAAAATATTTCCTTACATATCTTAAAAAAAAAAAATTCTAACCAATAAGGGAATTTCTTCAAATACCATCTATATTGCAAATGGCAATAATAACCTGTATGAGACCTGCTATTCCTGCGTCTGGATATCATTAGATTTTTCTTCTTCTTAGGAAACAAGGTCACTTCCATAAAATACTAGGAATAAATTTATTATACTTAAACCTTGATTGTATTTAAAAAAATAGTTTTGCAAGTAAGACTACTGCATCACAAAATCACATTAAGAGTAAGAGGCCAAATATGAGATTTAACTAGGCTAAAATGAAAAAAATCACACCATCATCACAATCAGTCAGTACAAAATGGCTTTGAATTCCCCATTTCATCTTTGGTTTTACCTTAACAGCAAACCAGAGGGTACCATCTGAATCCAAAATGAAGAAGATGATACTGCTCAGATTTATTATGGGGACTATTAAATGTTTTGCCAGCTTACCTGATTGAAAGAGAATGACAAATCACTGCAAAGCCCAGCATCCAAAAATAATATGATAATATAATGTTTCCTCCTGAAATTGTCCAGATTTCCAGCCACGAAGCTGTACTAATTAATTACAATTTCTGTATTCTCAGTGGAAAAGAAAACACAGAGACCTTTCCAGAATCCTCTCTGATTCTGCCTCCGCTTCCTGTTCTCAGCCTCACTCTATGGTACCCAACATATATCAGAAAACAGCTTATTGGGAGGAGGGGGGTGAAGGGTGGGGGAGCGGAGGGGGAGAAGAAATGAAAAAAATGCAGCACCTAACGTGGCAGCTCCACCTACTGGTAAAGATGATGAATACGGATAAAGCATCAGCCTGTAAAGCATCTTTATCGCAGTTTATCCGGACCTACCCTTGAAGCAGCTGCCGTGTAGTGAGTTCCTCCGGGCAAGGAACAGAACAAACCGACAAAACGCCACAGATTATTGAATAACACTTTAAGAAACTTTTCATTAAAATATTAATAATCAAATATGAAAATTGCATATGCATATGCATTTCGCAGAGCATTTAATTGTAAATCTGTTGTTTCCCTTAAAAATCCATGAGAAAAGAGGAATGTGTAAATAAGACAGTATAGATACTCTCTGTTCCCCCTACCTGGTGTATGCTGAACTTGCTGATTATCTTGATACTGTCTTATGCATTAAACACTGTCATACATTTTTGGCATCATTTTAATTTTTTATGCATGTAAAATACACTATGCTTATGTAAAAGCACAGCTCAAAGTCTTTCCCTTAGGCAGGATTCCTGCGAGTGTGCAGATTTCCATCCTCTTACCTAGGGTTCCTCTGGCCATCCTAGGGAGAATTATTATGGCAGTGGCTCCGACATCTCCTGGTCCATGGGCAACAGGCCTGAGTGAACAGTGTGCTTCAGGCAACAGTATTTTGTCCTCCATGTGAATTTGAGGAATGCTGTGTCTGTGGAAAGCAAGCTGTAGGAACACGGAGCAGTGTCAGCAAATGTGTGCGATATATTGACTAACAGCCTTGGGTTAGAGACCACGACAGTTCCTAACTAGTTTAAAATCAAGCCATAAGCTTTGTTCAGTCATGTGGGATTTATTGAACAAATATTATGCCACAGAACGGGAAATGAGTACAAGAGACAACAAATATTTTGCTATCTGGTAGCCCCTAATTTTTCCTTGAGTACCTCTTTAGTAGGGGATGGAGATACCTCTGTTCACTGTCCGACTGGTCACATACTTGTTTTGGATACTGCTGAGACCAGGGCTGCCAGCTGTAACCAGCCTGATGGCTGCAGCAGAGCCACAACTGCACAAAGCAGCAGTAGCAGTGACAACTGCCTAGAACTGATGTCTGTTATCTGTAATATCATGCATACATCCATATGTCAATTAACATACTTAAACCACAATCCTTATGCACTCCTGTAAATTTGTGAGTAGTCCTGATGATTTTGGTTAAACTTTTTGCACGCTTGACAGATACAAATACTGAATTCTGGTATTTGGCTAATAAAGAGAGTAATCCTAAAACAGAGGTAGAACAATCTCTGTAAGAAGTGACAAAAAGCAAAGATGTGCCCCCGCTTGCAAATCTGAAGTCTTCACTTGCTCACTTAATCCTAGTTGTCATCTTTCTTTCCTTTTTTTTTTTTGTAACTGGTCTAAGTCCCATATATGCTAGTGATGGGTACAGGTGTGCTCTCTGATCTAAGTAGAGACCTACTGACTTTACTGAGCTGTTATGCAGGTGCATTACTCTCCTTGTTTGTTTTAGTAGGACTGGGACACAAGGGGACACTCCTGCTCACATTATTCTGGCAAATCCTCCCTTTATCCCCAAAGAACTAGAGGGTCTGATCATATACTAAGTATTCTAAGAAGAAAAGACATGTTTTCCCTTTGATTTTAATATTTACATTTTCAAACTTTCTGAGGTTACAAAGAAATATATTTTTAATCAAAAATATTCATAGGATTATGTTAATTCAGCAAACCACATGAATGAACAGAAGCAGTTTTCCTGGTTTTAAACTGGTTAGGAAAGTTGTTGTGCAACGATACTGTCTTCAAAAGTAAACTGGTCCTTAGATAGGACTTCCATTTGCTTCCATGCTGCATTTCTTTTATTTATTTTATTTTTACTCTAAAAAAAACCCCCTGTCTTAGTGGGCTTTAAAAATCTTCTTTAGAAAGTCTCTATGTTATAGTCTGCACGCCCTCTAGTAACATCATACTTAAGAGTGGATTATGAAATAAATGTTAATCTGTTTCTCCTGGAAAAAATTAAGAAATTCTAATCTACATAACAAACTATTTTAGCCTTATAAAAATGGGAAAAATAGCCCTTAATTGCAGCAGTATAAATCGAGAAGAGAAGGGTATTTAAAAAGCAATTTTGATCCTGGGCTGGCTCAGAGATTTCATTTTTTCTGATATGTTTTATAACTGCATACTCTTAGCATAACTCTAATTTTTTGTGTGCTAATGTTCTGAAAGACTAATGGAGTAGCATCATACTGCCAGAGAGCCCCCCCGTCCTCCTTTTTTGTGTTAGATCCCTTATACTGATTGCAATCTTCTGTGTGATGTACCACTTGTCACAATGACTATACATATTGTTTACTTCTACACTAAGACAGTCGTCGCACAGATGTAGGTCTGATGTCAGAGAAGTGTTGTGTCACTGACTCAAACAGTTCCATGATCAATCCTCATCACTTAAAAAAGATCCAGAAAAGATTTTTTTTGTAGAAGTGATCATACCTAACAAAGTCGTGGTAATACGTATTCATTTAATATGACTCATATTGTTCTTTAGAGATGTCCAGGATTGCATGTATATTGCTTGATTCAAATTCATTGCAATCAGTCAGTCTGTGATTTACTGAAGTTGAGTCTGAATCAAGTTTTTAAGAATTTAACACTTTTTAATAGATTGATTGAACAACAGGGCTGAAGCAAATAGCTATACAATATATTCAGTACTATAAATGCATCGGAACATCTATATGCATCAAAAAATACTTGAATTTTTGAAAATAAACATTTCAGTTTAAAAATGACCTTTCACCCCAAATTATATAAAGTGCATGCATACAATATATACTATGTATGTACCCAATCCTTTTTTATACAAAATCTCTCTCTCTCTCTCTCTCTCTCTCTCTCTCTCTCCTTTCCTCCCCTTCCCCAGTTTCTGCTCAACAGAAATCGGAATAGTGATGGTCTGGACTGCTGTATTGGGCCAGATCTGAAAATCAAGTGTTCATTTAAAAGACAGCAAAAAAATAGACCACTTAGATGAAAGCAATTTGTTACAATGCCAGGCAGGCAGTTGTTTTAATTTAAATTATTATTAGTACAATTTTAATGAATCATCACTGAAAGATCATTTCAGAAATTATATTTAAAAACATGACTTGAAAAGCCCTGACATTTCTAAATAATCTGATTGTTTGGAAATCCTGCCCCAGGTGCAGTGATGCTCTCAGTAACAAGTGAATAAATGCAAAGCTGTTCAGTCACTTTTAACTAAACAGCTGAAACAAAAATGTTGAAAGTATCTTAGTTGCAAAGAAAAACATAGTTTTGCGCTGTTAATCATGAGTGGATACAGCCTTTGTGGCCCCTCATGATGTCTCATACAAAGGCGAGCCCTGTACACAGATCCCATGTAACTTCTCAGCAGTGCAGTCAGCAAGTTATTTTAACATCAAATGTTTTGTTTGGTTAATACCATTATTTCTGGACAATAATTCTCTTTATTAATTTTCAGGCACTTTTATGAACACTGCACATCACACTACTGGCCATATAGTGCATACATCACACTAAAGCCATATCCAAATGGCCTTATTAAATGCAGTCCAAATAACTCCATGGCTTTAGTAAAAATGTATTAAAAATAAGTCTCAAAAGATGAACCTAACCTAGAATCACCACCCCAACCACCTTACCAATGCGCCTAAGTGCTTCCAAAATGTTGACTTATAGTTACATCTTTCCTGTCATTCAGGTGAACTACAATCACAATCATAAAGTTATTGTGGACTTAACATAATGTACACAACAATCAGAGCTTAGTGATGTCTTAAAATATTCATGTGTTGTGTGTGTGTGTGTATGTATGTGTGTGTGTGTATTTTGTATGCATTTTGTGTATCTACAGTTTGAATAAATGAGATCACTCATCTCAGATGGATGTTTGTTTAGTCCAGTATTCTAACGGTGGCCAGTACAGGTTTCTAAGTTCAAGATAGTCAGTAGTGGGCAATTATAAAATAACTAGTCAACAGAAAGATTTTTTTCTTACGCTATTGATCCCCAAGCTAGGGGTAGATCTAGCTTGCACACTACTAGATTGCAGGAGCTTCATGGCCAACTTCACTTGGCATAGTTGGTTACTTGCTGAGGGAGATTCCAGTTCGTGAAATGTTTCATAGGTTAAGTGGAAAGATGTAGCCTTCTCACAACATATATGTGCTAGGTGTATCTATCGTCTAGCATGTAGCAGGCCCTGCATCCAGTTCCACTACAGAAGTAGTTTAGGAATTTCTGAAGGCTAGAGCAATATTTCTTCTAATATTTCTTCTTGTATGATATGACTGTTTTTATTTTATCTGATGTCTACTTTGGCAAAACAGAGGAGAGCACAGAAGGCAAGTAATTTATGAGAAAATACTTTTTTGCAGGGCATATAATATACCTGTAGAACTTACAGATTGACAGGTCAGCAGCTTAGGAGGATTCTGAAAAGCACTAGATATTTCTGTGAGTAATAAGTATTAGAACAGGGAGCAGGCACTGACTCAGATAATAAAGATTCTGTACCTAACATTTGCAAGTTTCTTGTGTAACTTCCAGAAAATAATGTATGTTTGTAGCTCAGTTCCTCATCTATGGAATGGGGATAATATTTCCTGACTTTAAAGGGGCTATAGGATAAATAAATTTTGTTAGTCAACCAGGCTGTAGACCAAGACAGAAGAAGTTTTAAAATATTCTTCGTAATGTCCAAAGGACGAACTATACCTAGGAAGCTATTGTTTTTGGCATCATATATTCACAGAACACAGACCATGTTCCAAATAATTTGCTATATATATATGACAAGACAAATAAACAAAGATGAAATGCAAGCCAGCAATTTCAAAGTGAACAAATACAATTTCAGATAAACAGATTTTAAGAGGTGGACAAATGAATTAAATGATACTTCAGCAACAAGTGCAGTAGTGCTCTCAGAGCTAGTAACAAAATCTAATAATGTTCTCCCAGGACACCTATAAACAGAGAGATTGCATTCATATGTTTCCATTCCATTTATTGCTACTGAGTCATGTGGTTTAATTGGTCAGATGAAAGGTAATCATCATTTGGAGAGAGGGGAGGTTTTGTTAAACAAACCTCAAGTTATGATTTATTTATTTGCTACTCTTTTAAAGCTGGAATGCCTGGAAGAATTGCTCTGTTTAATAACATATGCTTGCCAGGTTGATTTTGCATTAGAAAGTTTCTCAGCATGCCTACCAGTTATCTGCACTGAAAACAGTACCTTACAGTTAAACCATCAAAAAATACTGCACTGAGAGAGATGATATAAAATTTCAAAAAATTGACTCTAGTAGTTTAGAGAAAAACTTTACCTTGATCTGCCTTTGGCCAAGAATTATAAAGATACAGAATAAGTAAATTGTTTGGCACAGTTAATCATGAGGTGAACACAGGCTGATGCCTTAATGGTTCAGGCTATGGGCATACTATTGCCTCAGAGAGCAAAGACACATCCTTAAAAGAACAGCTGTTTTAAAAAATACATTTTTAGTTCCAGCTTTGAAATATGTGTGTGCTGTATGAGTTTGATTATTTTGTCTAGCACTTATGGAAAGGAAGGCTAGCACTAAATGCCCTTGTTAGTGAACCTGACGGAATCAAGAACAATTTGTTTTTGTGGAGAAATGGTGGAGTTCCCATTCCATGGGAGGGAAGTGATAAGTACTTTCAACAACTTGGTACACATTCATTTTTTGCATCTGTCTTCAAGTTGGATGTTAGAAGTGATGGCAGTGTTAGTCCTAGACAGCCAATAAATGTCTGACTTTATATTTTGAAAATACTATGAATCCCATTTAAAATACTCCCTTCATCAAAAGTAATTATCAAGACCAAATAATTTTCATTATGTAGAAAATTGTTCAGAATTTTTTTAAATTCCAAAAGTAATCTAGTTTCTTCTTAGGCTGAATTTAAAAACCAGCAGTGTGCACTAATACAGCTCAAATACAAATATTTTAGATGTGAGAGAAATGTAATGAAATAAAAAGATTGCAGATATTTAATAGTCAACCAGACTGGTTGACTGGAGCAGGCAGAAAAACCTGCTTCATCTTCAGACACATCTTAAATCTCAGTTTCACTTCAATGAGTCATTTGCAAAGGTGACTCTCAGACTTTAAAGTCAGGAATGATAGACTTTATGGATTTCATCTGAACTACATAACGAAGGTTGATAACTTTTCATTGAGATTAATGTATGTCTTTAAATAAGATGACACATCAAGGAAGAAGAACCTACTCACTCTGCAGACCTGTCTTTTGCCTTAGCACTTTACGGAATCAGGCCTAAGGTTTTAGAGTTTAAGAGATTTATGGATAAAAATTTACAGAAAGGAAAAATAAGGGTTCTAAATATGCGAAATAATTATTTCTTTGAGGCATGTAAAGGACAGGTGTAGACAAGTGTCTGTTGGCCAGAACAGCTGATGGCATTGTTCCTTAGGTTTAATATCCTATGTGCTGTGGAAACTGGAGTTTGACCTTTTGCTCCATCTCTTCTGGGTAAATGTTTTTGCATGATTTAACAGAAAGGTTATTTTTTATGCAGATGACTGTTAGCCATGCTCTGAGAGGCAAAGAGAATTTTTGAATAGAAACTAGCTCTATCAGCATGGTTGAATAAGCAGAAAGATTCTTCTAGCTATCCTAGTTTTAAGACACTTAAATAAAAAATTCAGAAAATGAGATTTGTTCAATGGATATTTGTTTTCACCCTACGTAATTATTATTAATATGATTAATTAAACTATGAATGAACCATGCTTGTAGATGTTGTTGGAGAGCATTAGTAGTTTTAGAATTACCTCTGGGAGGTTTACTATAATTTGTTGATTCTCACAGTGCTCTTCTGAATTTTTCGCAAAAAAACTGTCTTTCTTTTCTCACACACTTGTAACTTGGCAAGTATATACCATTGACAGGTGCAGTTTTTCTATTTAAATGTAAAATTTAAAAATCACCCTGAATTTCAGAAGTTACTTTTTTATTGTCTGATTTATTGTGGCATTTTACTGTGGTATATGCAAAATATTATCACATCTCATTTTTATTGTACACTTCACAGAGGATACAGAGAAGTGAAGCTAGCTAATGAATGAACTTTATCTTGGAGATGTAATTGTGACACCGTATGTCCAGATTAAAAAAGTGAGAGAGTGATAGACTGTAGAAGGATGAGGATTACAGTGATGGAATGCAGGTATCCAGGTAAGCATATACAGATACAAAACACAGTTATCCTGGTTCATCTGTCTTTAATTTATGAAGATATTGACCCACAGCTGTGGAATTAAAGGAAGAATTAAGTTTGCAAGATGAATTTGAAGAGAAAAAAGTCATGACTTTTTTGACTACTCAAAGAGGAAATGAGAAAAGGGAACTTCAGCACTTAACAGGTTTTCTGGAATGGGGGTGAATTTCGTGATGATATACATATAATTGTAATGTAGGAAAAAATCCTTTAAAAATCAAAAATAATTAAAACATTTTTTCTTAGCCTCTACAAAATATCTGGCCAGTGTCATTGCTCTACTGAGGCGGCTCTGGTTGCATAATACAGCAAAAAAATTAGTTAGAAAAATTTGTTATAGTGTAAGAGAATCAGATTACAACATTCAATCTGTGTTTTATATTTAATAGATACTAGTCCAAAGAATAAAAGTTTCACTGAATCTGGGAGAGGGAAAAGGGTTGTTTATAATGGAGCTGTAATGCATACTTGTTCCCCTTTATTCTTTAACTAAATGGTTACTGTACAGCTAGGAATTATATATTAGTATTATTATAAATAATAACATAATAAAATAATAAAATAATACAATCTCTGAATCTTTTGTAATACTTTTATCTCAAAATTTAATATTTTAAGATTTTATTAATTCAGATTTTCTTTGTTTTTCAAGGAGAACAGAAAATCTTATCCATCTTATGAAGCAGGTTAAGTTACTAGTCAAACTTCTAATGTTATATATTACAATGAAATTTTGCTTGTGGAGAAATGATTGTTGAAAAGTACATTCAATAAGTGACCTTAAGAGAGTTTTAGAATATCAGCTTCACCAATTTTGGCCTATAGTAGGCCTATCTTCACTCATAGTGCAGTTCCATATTTATAGAATCGTTATCAAAGTACTTACCAAAGTATTTAGAGTTACATACATTTTGTACTCTTTTGAAGTGCAAAGTATGGAATGCAAAGATGGGGTTCAGCACCAAGGACAGCACTTAACTCACCGTCTGTGTTTAAGTACAGCTATAAAAGTTGATAAAAAATTTATGTAATTTTAAGTGAAATCCTTGAACTTTTTTTAAAGTATAAGTACTCCTTGTTATATAAAATGTTTTTTAGACACAAGGTCAAAGGAAAGTAGGGGGTTTTTTTGGATGACAATAAGATTTTTTAAACTCCTAGTCCATGCTCATAGACTAGGGATTTTGACTCATCATTATCATTACTTGAACTATTTTAGTATTTTCATTTTCTCTCATGGTCCAGGGTCCCATTTTAGAGATTGCACAAACACAGAAATTGATCTTTTTTCATGAAGAACTGATACTTCAAGGGTTTGTAATAACTAGGATGAGTGGTTTAAGCTGATACAAGTATGAGCTGCTACTGAAAGGAACAGTCTCTCCAGCAACCTCCCTATGTTATCATTAGTGACTTTTGTGGTGAGCTAGATCATGATTCCATGTTTTTCATCTAGATCAATTCCTAAGTAACTCTTCTTGCATTCTTTCCACTCCATATTCCCATGTTATGGTGCTACAAAATTTGCCTCCACAGCTGAGATTTGTTGAGCCAGCTCTGCACGCAGGTGCCTGGTAGTTGTGTTTGATGTGATAGAGTAGGTGTAAATAATAGAAAATTTTAAGTAAGTAGAGAAAAAACACTGCAATATAATCATTTTGTGTTGTACTCCTAGAAAAATAAATCTACCTATAGACACACTCAGCTATAAATCATCCTGGTATAGGGCGTCCTTTAGTAACAGAAAATCCTCCACTGTTGTCATGGGGAGCGTGGGTAGAGAGAGCCAGGGTGGGGCAATGAACTTGCACGTTAGTCTTTTATAACTAATCGTATCTAGAGTGGCACAGAGCAGTTTCAGGATGCTCTAAAATACGGAAGAGAGCCTTGGACCAAATTCAGTAAAACAGACCACTGTAATAACTCTTTACTGAGCAATAATGTATTATCCCTTGCTAAATCCAAGCATCCATTCCTCTTGTCTTACACAATAAATTTTCTTCTCTGGCTTTTAGAAAAGCACATACATATTATTTATATTTTGTTGAGTTAATACTTAAAGCCAAAAAAAATGCACTCTTATTTTTTATTATTTTGTAGGGGTGGATTCTGACTAAGGAATGATCCTTTTCATTTTTAAAGATACCTTACATTAATACATAGTGAAATAAAGATGTCTGGCAGAACCTTGAGTTTTCTGTAATTATCTGTGTATGCATGAATCCAAATGCATACTTCATTAATATCAAAAAACTGTAAGTCTCTGTGCACTTTGAATCTCACACGATTTTTAAAAAATATGTAAGCATTCATTAGTCCTAACCTAGTTACTTTATTTTAAAGCTTTATAATCAAAGCTAATATGAGATTTAAAACTAGAATGCAGTCCTTTTGATAGGGTGTTAAAAAGCCAGCTGAGCTCAATTCCTTGCCAGTAGGTGGAGCTAGCATGTAATATGCTGTCTCTTTTTTTCCTCTCCCCCCCCCCACCCCTCTTCTTCCTCCCCTTTTTTTCCCACAACCAATTTTCCGATCGATGCTGGGATTCATAGAGTGAATCTCAGAACAGGAAGCAGGAGCAGAGAATACAGAATACTGCAGAGGTTCCTTGTTGCTTTGATGGGAAGGTTCTTTCTTCGTTTCTTTCCTTTTTCATTTCAGTGAGATTAAGAGTTTATAAGCTTTGCCAAGGAACCTGAACCTGCAATAAAAGGACCCTTATCATCTGCAAGTGTATGGATATTTCTTATGCCATGATTTGTAATTCTCTTTTAATCAGGTAAGACAACATGATATTTAATTAAAATACTCATGCAACAAATTTCAGTCCTATTGTACGAAGGTTCTTCTCTCATGGTGCCACACCTAGTTTTCAATTAATATTAATACAACAAGAGGAGTAGAAAATAATAGCCATCTTTGTAGCTGTATGGATTTTTCATAGTATTTAATTAGGTCTTAGTGCAATAATAAAACATTTTGTTGTTCTTTGGAATTTTCTGGTCCTACATCTTTTAAAGATTGCATGTTTATATTTAGAATTACTTTTTGGTTTTTATTTTTTGTCCCTATTGTGGTAATTTGTTGTTGTTGCTTTCAGGTGGTCATCTACAAGTGTTTTCCTTTTCTACTAGAGATTATATTGATGCTGTATCCAGAATACAAATTGGAGTGATATTTTAAGGCACATTAACACATCCCTGGGATTGCCCAGTTTTAATGCTAGCCTGTTTTAATACAGAAATGTGCTGTTGCTTCTCTATAGCATTTTCAGGCAGAGACTTTCTTTGCTTTCTAAATTCATCATTTTGTTTCTGTGAGGTATAGGAGATGTATGGGATTCTCTCCTCCCTCATCTCCCAAAACAGCCTCTCCCTGGTAGAAAACAGAATGGAGGACTTGTCTGTAACTAAACATGATTTTTCACTGCTGCAGCTATCATGAAACATATAACGTGAATTGTTTTACATATAAGAATGAATTGTTATTTCAAAAACTTCATTCCATATTGCATGAGAAAGAAATATTTTTCTATCATCATTTTTTAGATACATGGTACATGCTGGGAGAGACAGCAGAATGACTCAGGAGGTGGGAAGCTCATGCAGCACCCCCTGACTTTTCTTTCCAACCTTCTGTTTTTTTCTTATTTTCCCTTAATTACAGTAATAATGTATTTAGTCAGGAAAAACTGCATAGAAATACATTGATTTACAGAGTCACAGATCAGAGAAAGGACTTAGGAGAGAATAGGTGAGAAAAAAGAATGTTTGATTAAATAAAATATTTTTTGCTTTTTGCTATAAGGAGGTAAGTAGAAAAGCATTTATTCAAAAATTTCACATGCCTCTGTAAAGGTAGACTTTTTTAACAGTGTTTACTGCAGCAACAGAAATTTGCCTATTGGGATTTGAGTGCTAGATGCTGTCTTGGCTTCAGATGATTCTTTTGATATATGTGAAATGTTAAGAAGGTTCACACATATTCTTGTAATCTGTGCATGTTTCCTGCTTGCCTGTATTTTTCTGATCAATGTTGACAATATGTGTGTACGTGTATGGCTCAGCCATTATAGTTCTGAAGATATCTTCATTAGGTGGTAAAGGACCATCCATTCTTGAACAGATTTAGACAGAAGATAAATAATCACATCCAAATGATCTGCAATTTTCTCTAGTGATAAATGCATTAAATAAATGATACTCCCTTCTGTCTATAGGCCCCAATTCAACAACAAACAGGCGTGTCAATGGGATGACTCACATTCTTAATATTAGGCAAGTGGATGAGTACCTGTCTCTATTCTCTTGATTTTAAACTACACCAGTGCTCAGGGAAAGAGTAACTTTTTTATGACAGAGATTTTGCATTGTTCATAGAATGCAGTTAGTAGGCCAAACTAGCGCAGAGCTTCAAAGATGAGCTTTAGATTTACATACAAATTCCAGTGAGTTTTTACAAGCCTTAAAGGAAAATATTGAAGCTGAATCCTTACAGACTTTGAGTCTTGACTTGAATCCTTACAAAGTAATTGTAAACAGTAGTCATTGGGAAATACAAGCACATAAATGGCCATGTCATATCAAAGCATGATCTCTTTCAGTAGCAATGGCTAATGTCAGATGTTTCAGATGAGGAATTCAAGAGAAAGTTGACCCTCCCTTCTTCTCATGACATTTAAATAACCTGAAGACTTAAATATCTCCAAAAAATCATTAGTCTACTTTACTGTAATTGTGGTGTTCTCTGTATCCATATAATCATCAGATCTCCCCAACCCAACAGACCCACTCTGCAGCCAGAACAAGAGCCCAGCAATGGTCACATTGCCGGTGCTCCTTGCTCAGTTTCTTCATTGCGTGTCTTGATTAACGGATTTGCCTGGTCACTCCCTGCAGCTCCACTCTACCCTGACTAGCCCCTGAACTCCACCCCAAGGCAACAGAGAGGACACAAGTCTAATATAGCGTAATTGTTTGAATCATGCTAGACACTGGTGAATGGAAGGACAAGCATCTACAGCAAGCCCTTCCGATACACACGGTTTTGCACTGAAGCGAGAAAACACAAACAGCCTTTTCTCCGTGTTGCTCCTGTTGCTTTCCGGCCTCACATGCATGCGCACACGGTCTCACACCTGCTTCTCCACAGGACAGGATGCACCTGCATGGACAGAGCCTCACTCCCTGTCCCCCGGGGCCCCTCTGTCTCGCTGCCTTCGGCCTCGCTGCCAGCGTGTTGAGGAGGCGCAGGAGAGCCTGCAGGCCTCTCTTCTAGAGGCTTCCAGAAGCCACCTGAAATAATCCCTTTTCTGTCCTTCCTCACCTCTCACCAGCACCTGCCAGTCTGACAACTGCTGCAGTAAAAGATGTTTTGGCCTTAATCTCTCTGTTCTTCTGTTAGTCATCTTTCGAAAGACAATAATGTACCTGATTTGAAAGGGGTGTTAATGGAGGTGAGGCAAGCAATGTTGTGAATCACTAAATACTGTAAAGAATCAGAATCAGAAAAACTGAGGAGGAAATGAATAATTCTGTAGTCATTGCAGTTTTGGAAAGATATGCAGAAAAGAAGGTTTGGGACCAAAATACTGAAAGAGAACAATTTAAAGAAATGTCAAATAACCGTAGTCCTGTTATTCAGTTCACATTCCTATTGTTTCCCAGCTTACAACTTTATCTCTTTTGTTTCTGTTGCTTAATCTACTGTTGTTCCTTTTTCTCTTCCTACCTCCTATTTAAAGTTAGGTTGCTTCCTCTTTCTGCTTTGTACTGATTTGGGACCAGCAAAAGAGCCTTGCTTCTGCTCTTAGTTTCAGCATTTGATGTCACAGCAGTTCTCAGCAGCAATGATTATCAGTTGCACTACTAACGCTAGGCAGAAATGCAGTCAACACATATGGAAGCTCTGTTAAGTATTTATTGCAAGCTGCTAAGAAGCTTTTTCTGAGCATGTTTAGAAATTATTTTTGAGACGTGCTGAATAGCTAGATTTCAATAAATTTGAACAGGAACAACAAAACACAAACTTTCAGGTTTCCTGAGCAGTCCAGGTGCCAAAATTCAGAGTAACGAGATTGTAACAAAAATTCTTAATGAAATGGTTGGAAAAATATTTTAATGCTGCAGTATTACTAACCGTACTCATTAAATAATCAAGAAATTAGTTTCTAATCTTCCTATTAAAAAAAAATTTAGATTCATTGTTTTTGACTTTTCATTTTTAAACCTGTCAATTAGTGAAATGATATTTTCAAACCTTTCCCAAAAAGCAGACTAGAAATGTACTTTTCCTATTAAATGGGAAAGTTCTTGTAATTATAAGCATTCAAGCTACATGAAAATATCATGAGGTCACATGGCTCTGCATTGTCAAGCTGAGATTTCTTTCCAATTTCATTAAAAGAAATATCTGACCATTTATAGTGACATTAAAAAAAAATTAGGGTGAGGCTGACAGGATAAATTCAGTCTGAATAATTATGGTTTGAAAAAACTGAATGCATTGGAAATTGATCCTCATGATGGAAAATATTAGGCAAACAAACCTCTGTCAGCTCTGTCCATGCTATGTACAGAAAAGTTGAAAAAAATCCAACAATAACTGTCTTAAGTGTCTCTATCTGAAGTCAAGTAATTGTTTCTATATGAAGTTTTTTTAGGTTTTGTGTAACTCCCATTACACTTGTTTCTTAATTCTTAGTTCAGTTTCCCCTTAGATGTGAGTGGAATGAGATTTTGGCCAGATGAGTTGGTCTTCTGACCCGCTAATGCTAGCCAATTCTCAGTCATCTTCTTTCCTGAGCTCCTCATGGGTATTTCCTGTTATGTGATGAAAATACCCTATTTCTTGATAGGGGAAGTCTGTAATTTCAATAAGATTCCTACATGCAGTGCGTAGTCACCTTACTTGGACAAACTGATAACCTGTAATATTAGCAGACATGCATCTTAGGATGACAGATGTCTAGGTTTTGACATGGACCTGTCATATGGCAGGAGGTGCCTGCATTTTTGTCATTGCTGCTGCTTGTCTGGTCTTAGATGGAGTTGTAATGTATAGCCCTTAAGTACTTTTAGAAGATGTCAAATGGCCCATTCCAACCAAAGAATTGATTACCGCTCTGGTAATTGCATATCTCAAACATGCAGTAAAAAGCATGATTGCGGTAGGTTTAGACATATCTGAGCCAGCTTTCAACTTAGTACACAGGTTTCAAAGGCAGTTTATGTGCTGTATGGAACTGTATGTACCCATTTGATAATTTGGCTACTTATTTGGCCTGCTAGCCTATCACTCCATAGCTTTGCTGTCACTGATACCGAGATAGCTAAATTAAAGCTAGAATATTTTCACATCTACTGCTGTCATACCTCTGACTGCAGTGCAGATTTTGCTTTAGTTAAATCATTATCAGCAGGCTTTCACTATGGGGCAGAAACTTAGTCTTGCTATTTGAATGGATGTTATTTATATATATTTTTATACCATCCTCACCATATCAGTGCAACTGCAAAATTCTCAGCAGACTTTGACCCCAATGTGGTTTTGTTTGATGACAAATGTAAATGACTCATTCTGAAATTAGGAGTCTGACTCAAGTTCTCCAAAGCAAATACACTCTGTTCTAGACTCACCCATTTGTCTTGGTAGGATCACAGATCTGTTAGGAGCTAGATTACACACATGTATACAAAATGGAGTCAGATACATGCAAACAGATTTGACAGTCTGTGATCTCAAGAAGAAGAGTGGCCTGAATTTAATACATTATGGACAGCATACAGCTAGACCAAGGTCAGAAATGAGTAAACACAGTCCTTTCCCTAGACAGACTGTGGTCTGAATTTGGTGTTTAGAAATTAGTTCCATAAGCAGGCACTGACAAAGAGAAGGTTGTGCTTATAGGAAAGTTAATGGCAAATTTCTGTACAGTTGCAGCAACCACAACTACTATGAAAAGAGAACTCTGCCCAATATATTTGAAGTGTGACTGTCTATCTTTACTGAAATGAAAATGATTTAGTAGCACTTTATACTCATTGTATTTTTTTGCTTATAAATATTTGTACCTAATGCAAAAGAGTGGAAAATCCTACCTTTGGGGCCACAAAGAAAGCTTTGTTGGATCAGTTTTCCACACTGGAACTCTCTGGAGAGGTCATTCTCATTGGGACTGTGCAACATAGGGTCATATTACAAGAGTATAACAGGTGTATCTGTGGAGTATGTATGTGAGCTCCATATGTTTTCTATTTACTGAGAGTCAATAAGGAAACCATGGAAACTAGAAGACAAGTTATAGCAGCTCTTGAGAAAACTGATACCAGGCAGAATGAAAAATTCTCCCATCTGTATTTGCATTAACCTGAAAGCAGACATGGGCCAAACACTGCACAGTTGTTTCCATGTTGAGACCTCAGTGATACCTGCAGAAACATCCTAACGGCAAATGTATTTGCACAGGTTAGATTTTGCAGTGCAGAGACTGGTTTCCATTTCATAGAATGGCAGGTACCACAAAAGTGCTGATGGGAGGCAGCATCCTAGGTACCATGATAATACAACTGAAAAATTCTCCTAATAATGAAGCACTGAGAAAATACTTATAAAATACCAGTTAGCAGGACATTTTACAGTAATTTGGCTTGTGGCATTTCTAATACTATTGGGTAAAATGGAAAGCACCCAATCTTACCATCAGTGGTAATGATAAGATACAAATATTAAGGTTATTAAGGGAATCAGTTTGATTAGGAAGCAGTAGACTGTAACTGTCATTGGGCCACATTTGAGAGTCACTTCTTATTAGAATAACATTTTACATCTTGCAACTGGCTTGCTTTTGTAGTCTTGTAAGATAATCATATGCAACAGTCACAGAACGTTTTCAAGAGTTACCATTTCAAATTAAGTTTTTTTCCAATACAGTATTTTCAGTTACAGTTAACATTTAAAGTACTCTGTGGACATTCACATTTGTGAGTGTAATAAGATCTTGTGCTTTTGCCAGCTGTAGTTTTTATGAATTAAATGATCTTTGATCTGAAACAAAGCGCTGGCTCTCTAAGTCAAGCCGAAGGCAGGTCAGCAATGATACAGAGAAAAATCTGTTACTCTACTCCACCAGTATTCGTCAGGAAAAAAAATAAATAAATTTGAGTGTAAGCCTAAAGGCATGAACATGATGACCTCTAATATTATGTAGGACACTTGGGTGCAATTACTGATGCTGATATCTTGCTCCCTGGGGTGGCAGAGACTGGGAACCCAGAAGCTTTCTCCATTGCTGGGAAAGAGATTGTATTGCTTTTCTGCGTATTGATCTCACTTCCAAATTAGTTTAAAGATTCACACATTCTCAAAATAATCTGTCCTTAGTGAGAAAGATGATGGATATGATGCAGAAGTTGAGTGAACTTGTTTAAATAATGTGGAGATGGGAGAACAGCTCTGAATCTGTGATAAGGGAAGGAAAGGAAATATCCTGTAGGAATCTGAAGAAAAGAGGAGAAAAGAGATTGACAGGGGAAAAGCAATCGAAGGTAGGGGGAAAGGAGATGCAGTGAAAAATTTTAGGAAGGAACACAAATTCCGTTCATAAGAAAGAAAAAAAAAACTGTAAAGCACTGTAAAGCAAATACTTAAATGTGTATTTGTCTTTCTGTATGGAGGTGAACAGTGCAACATGCGTTGCTCCAGTGGGAAGATCTCCTTGCAGTGGTGCACCTGCAGGTAGCAGGTGATGCTGTGAGGAAGGAACTCTGGTACCAGCTCTTTGGGGAGCTCTTGTATTCCCTCCAGTCAGAACCAGTTATGCCGGCTTAAATATAAAGGGGGAAGGAAAAGCTCTCCTGAGGAGATCTTCAACATCTGCTCCCTTATTCACATGTACGAACAAATGCAAATGGAGTATGCTCCCAAGAAAATTTACATTAAGACATGATTCTGAACTGGTGCAAACTGTCATAACTCCATGAAAGTGAACAAATCTGAAGTTCCCAATTACCCAGCTATAATAGGCTACAGCTGTATTTTAGTCTAGAGTTTTGTAGATTATGCTGGGCAATCCTTTTTCCCCTCTATACTTATAAAGTGATATTATAATGGCTGAACCCTCTCCCCCCTTTTTTTTAGTTACCTTGAAGCTGAAACCACTTTTTCCAAGATAGTGACTAGAACTTTACAGCTGCTGGATCTCTATGGTTAGTTTCATGAGTTTTTTCCCTTTTCTTGCAAAAAAAGCTCGGGAGGCTTAAATAGGTGAGTTTTGGGCAGATATATAATGTGACTGTTCAGCTTTCCATTTCCAGCACATTCTTAAACTTGAAAGGACAAGAATCTTGTGGCAAAGAGGTTTTCTTAGCTTTGCTAAACAGGAAATTAATGTCTAAGTATATAGAAAATTATTAAAAATACTAATGCATTAAAACTTGTTTCAAAAGTGTAAAAGCAGCTAAGCATGCAATCTTAACCTATATTAAAATGTATGTGTCCTCCTGCTGTTTCAGATATGAATTGAGAGAGGTTTGGATAGAAAAATTCACATTTAAAATAAGGCATACATTTTACTGCAATAATACAAAGCCATCAGAACAACCTACTAAGGGATTATCATGAATCTGACCCTTTAAAAAGTTATGCTCCAACTGAGGCAGACGTTAAATCAGGGGAATGCTATAAGCTGTACTATGCAGAATGTCAGAACAAACACTCATAATGAATGATGCTCTGATCCTACATTGATGAATCTCTGTTGCTCCCTCAGGCCTTTCAAATTTCTTGATGGAATAGTGATATCACCTTTCTGCTCTTACTTAACTGCATATGTCAGCCACATGCACTTTGTCCCCCAGGATAACTTGATCCATAAAGATGTTTTTACAGTGTTCATAATATTCTCAATTAATGTCTTTATATGACAGTGAGGTTATCATGACAGTATAAAAAGCAAGCAGAAACTAGGCTTGGCAAGCTGTTTCAGTTTTTTTTAAATGGCATTTCTGTTTAATCATGGGCCAATTAACCACTCAGTTTCCCTTCAGATAAAAAAACCCCTCCAAACTTACTGGATGGTTGTTTAGTGCTTCCTAATGTTGTATATCTGACTAAGCTTTTAATTTCTCAGAGAAGTAAGCATGCTGGTCAAGTCACCAGGGAGTGCTGGTGATACTTCCTGCCTTCCCTTGTGCGAGAGAAAGAGAAAGCAGGGTGGGGGGGAAAGGTGAAGTTCTAGGTTTTAGTGGTTCTCGCAAACAGTGGTCTGGGAAAGGCTATATAATCACCCAGCTGTGTTATACCATATTATTCGACCATATTATTCACCATGGTATCTGATTTCATTTCCCCACTTCGGTTGCCAAAGTTTGAATATACATCCTGCCTTATGTGCACTACACTGGCAACATCTTTATTTAAAGGTCATTCTCCCTCAATTGTAAAGGTGCCTGTGGTGTGAAGTTTTGGACAGCTGGCAGAAGTGTAATGTATCATAACTATTATAATTATTGTAATTAATATATATGCTAATTCCATAACAGGAATACTCAGTTCCCACCCTGTGTCTGTTATTCTGGATCAGTAGGCAAACCACGTATGTTGTGGTATCTCATTTGTTTCCCAAACACATGTTCTTCTGTTTCTCAAAATGTAAAGTGGGAGTAATGGCAGTAAGTACAAAATAAGTAGCTGATATTTAATAAAGAGGTGTGGAAATATAAGGCTCCATCTAAATACTTCACAGGCATAAGCAGCATTAAGAGTATCAGTAAGTGGCAGAGTCAAACAGTAGTTGTGGGACACCAAATGAAGGTTGTCTTTACATTCAGGAAATCAGACATGCAATTTGTAGCCACCTGTGAAAAGTGTGATCTGAGTGAATTGCCTGCCATCGTATCAGAGTACTGAGTGGGATTCATCTCATCTCTCTCTCTTTATAGTCAGTGGAGAGGATAGGCACTTCTAGAGCACAATTTGTCTCATCCTAAGGTAGATGTCTAAAATAGGTCAGAATTGCCTTTTAAGGTACCTGTTTTTTTCCAGTGAATATGAAAGGAGTTCAGACTGACTTAGATGCAGATGTCTCCAGATACAGACACCTGAAGTTAGGGAAGGTGAGTCCTGCTCATTGTGCCAGAGGCAGAGAGGTAACATCCAGTTCTCCAAGACAACATACAGTTACCTTAGACAATGGACTGTACTTTTTTCTCTGCGTAGTTATCCTCCTTTCTCAGTTCCCATTATCCGCTTTTCACTGTCCATGTTCAGCACCAATGAATCAAGGAACTCTCCTTCAAAACAAATCTCACACTGATCTTAAGAGATCATCCATATTGTGTACTACAGAAGATAATGTTACCCACTTAATAGAATGATGCATTGCAGTACCTACTGACAAGTGGTCCAAAAGTAAGGCTAACCTTCATTCTAGCATATTCTATCATTTGAGTCCTTCCTCCAACAATAAAAGTCATCTTTTATTGGAGTGTTTGTATATAATTTTAGAGAAAGCATACTGATACCCATATGAACTATTAGCAATTATTGAATGTTTACATATACTTTGCAGACCTCTGAGCTTGTCATCTTTATGGCTCTCTATAAACTCATTTTTAAATCTTACTTTATTGTCCGCTTGCCCTATTTAATTCCAGTCCAGTTACCTCAGCTTTTTAGTCACTCTCTTGCCCATTCAGTCCAAGCTTTTTCACTCTTTGTCCTGTCTCAGCTTGCTCCATTATACTGCCTCTTATCCCCCTTTTTCTTTCACTTGTTCCCAGCCTGGTTTCCTGTGAGGTGAAACCGATCAACCTAGATGATTTTCTTGGACATAATAATCTACATATCTCTGAGTTCTTCACATCTCTCCAACCAGCCTCCAGGACTCCTACAGCTAATTTCAAGACAGTCTCTTTATCCAGGCAGACAGTTCTCCTCCCAGATCTGGTTCCCTGGAGGTTTTTTCTGCTGCCAGACTTCAATCCCAGATATGTCTCCCCTTCTTCCTACCTCCCCCCCTCCATTTTCCTTTTATATCTAAGTTTTGCATTTTTTTAGTAACCAACATACGGGATGATTGAGAATACAAAGAAGAAAGCTTTCCTCCTCTTAGGCTGTGTCCAAAACCAGCGAGGCCTATAGAGACACAGCACTTCAGTTGCAGAAGAGTTATTTTTTTTGCAGCTGCATACTGGGACATGCAGGTAAAGGCCTGGCTAGTGTTGATGCGGGAGCAGGTCTGCAGCGTGCTGCCCCCTGAGGCTGACAGCTATGCCACGGCATTAATGTTTCTTTCGAGCTGCATTAACTCCTGCGAGATCCCACAGCAGCTGGTACTGGAGCCTGTCAGCGGCAGCTCAGTTCCTGGGGGAAAATGCACATATGTTATCCATGAAGATGTTTGTTTCCCCCATGCAGACTGGTCCTTGTGCTTTCTGGGTCTATTGTATTTTGATTTTAGAAGTTCCTCAAGAAGCAGTTGTGTTTGTTACTAATAAACTACCTTTGCAATCATGGGCCTATTTTTCACACACAAAATTTAGATTCAGATTCCATTTCTTCATTTTGTAAAGTTACAAATTAAGTATGTTCCTCCTGATACTCTCTTACCTGTGTATATCAAAACATAAGCTCTGGGTTATTTGGCATATGGTGGAAGAGGCTATTTATTCTTAAAAGCATACCAGCAACTTGAAATAAGGACACCTTCTTTTAAAAGTGGAGATAATTAGAAACTGTCCCAGCATCAAATTCTCCATGTTTGTTTCTAAGGCTTTACAGTCACTGTTTCCTATTTAAAAAAAAAAACAAAAAACACCCACATGAAAAAGGGAAATTGGCTGCTTAGAGAGGAGACAGCATGGCAGACAGCAAGGCTGACTGCATGCAGAACACACAGTAAACAAAGTTAAAAAACCAGGGGCGAATAATTCCCTACATCCTTTTACCGATCTGTTGTAAGGCCTGGGTTTGAGAGCGCCCTGCTTGTCGCACCCTTCTCGCAGCGGGGCAGAGCCGGAGCCCGGCCGGCGGCAGGATGGCGCCCGGGCGCTGCCCAGGCCGCCCGAGGCCTCCCCGCTCCGTGGGGGCCGCCCCGGGCGGCAGCACCCCAGTGAACGTGAGCGGTGGGCGCCCGCTGCCCGTGGGGTGCGGGCCCACCCCGCGGCGCGGCGAGGCGAGGCGAGGCGAGGCGAAACCCCCCGTTGGCGCGGGAAGGCTTTGCCTTGCCGGGGTGGCGCCTTTATTCATCCATGCTGAGGCTGCCGGCTTCCCTCTCTTCTGTTCCTCCCCTTCGGCTAGGCGCCGTTGAGGCGGGCAGGGGAGCTTTTCTGCCTGGCCAACCTGCCCGCGGGCTGGTTTGGCCCCGCAGCGCGGTGGCGGTGGCGGTGACGACGGTGACGGTGGTGGCGATGGTGGCGGGCGCTGGGGCTGCCCGGTCGCAGCGCCGCCGCTACCGCAGCGGCCCGGCCCCGTCGTTAGGCAACGGCGCCCGCTGCCTCCCGGCGCAGCGCCGCCGCCGGCCCCTCCCGCCGCGCCGGCAGGAAAAGGCAGAGCCGCCATTGCAGAGCCGCTTCTTTGCGTGAGCGAGCGGCTCTGCCGGTGTTTCCTGCCGGTTTCTCGCTCGGTGTTTCCCCTTCCAGTGGCCCCCGCCGGCCTGTCTGTCTCTGTGGCCTGCGTGCCCTGGCGGGGTGGCTAGTGGGGACGCGGGCTCGGGCTGCCCCGCCTCAGGCCCTTGGGGAGCCGCCGCCAGCACCCTCAGGCCTGCCGCCTGCTCTGCTTTCCCAATCCTTGATCTGCAGGGAAGCCTGCAAAAGCTTTACCTGCTTATCCACTCTGCTAGGTTAAAAAGAGGAGTTAACACTTTGGGGTGTTGAAACGGAGAGCTAAATGTAGCCGTTCGTTGAGGCGGAGGGGTCCTTAACTCTCAAAATTTGTGACCCGCAAGGAATGGGGTCCGGCTTCACTGTCCGAGCCTGACGAAAGGTGTACCCGAGTGATAACTGCCAGGGGATGTTTTGTTTGTGAACTAAGTGTGCTTGCATTGCGATTCAGTAAGACATGATAAAAGTGGAAATGCACAATATTTTCTACTATCACCTGTCAGTGGGTTCAGAATCATGATTTATGTTGTTTGTCCAAAACTGCTAGCTGGTTGTTACAGGGATATTAAAATCTCATATCTACCTAGCATCTTTTATTCAAAAGGATGTAAATTGTATGTGATTGAATCTTCTATAGCAATGCTGTGGTTAGGATTAACAGAGATTTCATTCTAAACATCTTTACATAATGCCCATAGTGGGAATGTTAAACTCAGGATTCTGGTTTGTCAGGAAAGAAATCACAGCATGTTTTATTAACAGCATAAGCAGTCAGCACATTCTCCTCTTCTGGCATCTGGAAATATCTAGCTCATCCCATACATATGGCACTTCTGTTATCATTACATCTTTGAATTGTATAGTCACTCTCCCCACACAAACACACTAAAAATGGATATATCTCAAGCCTGACACTTGCTTTTACACAAACATACTTATCCCCATAAGTTTCTCACAACAGATACCAGGCCAAAGATTAATTATTTCATGAAAAGCCCACCTCATCTAGATGGCCAAAAGGCCTTTATCCCTTAACCAGCTTTGCTTGGGATTTGGTGAATGCTCTTCTCCCATGACTTTGTCTCCCAAATTAATGTTTGCTTTGGAGAAGTCACTGTATTTGTCTTTTTGAAAAGGGAAATGTGAACTGTTTTGAATCTCGCTCAGGTGGGACTCACCCTTTGTTTGTTCCTCTGGTCATGAGGGAGCACTAGAGGAGCTCACCTAAATCTGGCAGACAGCTTATTTCACTCTGTGCAAAAAAGTAAAGAATGGTACTTCCATCTGGTGAAAAATGAATTGTCTAATGCTAAAAAGGAAGACATAAGGGCCTCTTCCTTATCTGGAGAAGCAAATAGCTTTTTTTTGTCTATTCACTGACTTTTGATTTAGCAGCTGTTTAGATACCATTTCTGATAAAAGAGGAAAATAGAATATGTAACTATAACCAAATATGAGTCATTGCTAGTTATCAACTAACAGTAAGTAAAGATACTGATCCATTTATTTTTACCAATATATTTCTCATACTTCCTTAAAGTACATCTTACCATAGCCGATGAGCAGTACCCTGAAAGAAGCTTTAAATAGGGTGAGAAAATTGATTTGAAGGAACTCCACAACTTTTACAATAAAGGTCTTTGTGCATCTGTTTTCCTATTAGATAATCCTTGCCACCCATGTTGCATAAAATGCTATGCTGATACACAGTTCTTGTTGGAGGGTGGAGGGTGATCCTGGAAGAGCCGTCCGGAGGCAGCTGTAACTGCAGGCTAGCCTGACACGATTCCTAGATTCTCTAGTGTTTTGGCATTATAATGAGCCTTTTTGCTTTTCTGTCCTCCCTGTAGTGGGTTCTGCACCAAGTCTAAGGCCTGCAGATCTGTGCATACGTTTGTTAACTGTTCAACCATTAGAGTTGTGTTCAGCTCCAGTGTTCAAGCATTGAAAACCCATTTATTCATACTCTGGAGCCTTAAGCCTTATGGAGCTTTGAAATTAGGAGAAGCAGTAAAATCTGAAAAACATTGCAGATAATCACCCTAAAAGCAAGGGGACAATGTAAACCTCTTAACTTCTTTTCCTATTTCTCAACATGTATTTTCCTACTGGCAAGCATTCCCTTTGCTCAGCCGTATTTTCCTGTCTCCTTGTTTTTACCAGCACTAGGACTGGTATGACCCCATGGTGTGATGGATCAGCTGTTTGATCTGGCTGAAATCTGGTCACTTATTTCTAGTTATCAGACAGAACAGTGAGCTGATCTGATTACAATGTACAGTTGGACAAGCACTAAAGCCAGCACAGTGGCAACTGAACAGGTAAGAGCAGGTGGAGAGCAGGACTGTCCCTTCTGACAGCAACACTATCTTATATTGGCTTAAGATTTTTCAGAAACTGCAGTTTCAGAGGTGATTTGCTAGTTATTTAAATATTTAAATATTTAAATGTACATGTTGGACAATGTATAGAAAGCATTATTTTGGAATAGCTCTTGTAAGAGCCATTTGGAAGAATTTGTTGTACAGATACACCTACTATTTGAATCTCACCATTCAGAATGTAGGTGCGGAATGGACTCTGATGGAGTCTGGTCTGGTCACTGAACATACAGTGCAGCATGGTATGAAACACGCACACCTCAAGCACAGGAAGACTGATTTTTATCTGCTGTCTATTAATTTCAGTAGTGGAGTGGTGTGACCATAAATCCTTGCATAGATTGCACCAGCTATAAACCTTCCTCCTTCAGACAGGGCAATCAAGTGGTATACATTCTTCTGTGTAGTGCCATGGGCTCTAACACATCCAGAAGGGCTATAGCCCTTTGAGACGGAACAGGTTTTTTCCAGCAGTTGTTTTACCCATGTATGGGAATAGCAGTGGTGCTAGGTACAAGTGAGAGAAGAGACTACAGAGTGGCTCTTTTAAACTTTATTGTTTAATTTCTTTTTGACAGCCTAGGAGAAAAGGGAAGAACTGGAAGGAAAGAGAGGTGAGTAATGAGAAATTGGGGGCAGATCTCTCTTGTTCCACACCACTACCTCTTTAGGCTCTCTCCTTTCTTCCTCTGTAAAAATATCCTTGGGACTTTGCTGCACGTGAGAATCCTTTCCTCTGTCCTGCAAGACACTGACTCTTCAAGAACTTTCTCAGCCAACAGCAATTGCAAGCAAAACCTCTTTCTTTCCTGCTTTGCTATATACAAACAATATTGTTTCTATACAAACAAAAAGCTCATACTCCCTTGAGACCTGGGGAGAAATGAAACAGATGGAGCAGCACAGAACATGAGAAACCTATGCTTGTATTTAAGACCCTAAAATTCTTAATGGTCCTGTGACAAGTTTCCAGATTCTCAGGCTGTTCAGTTTTGCTACAAAACTCACACTCATCACTGATCTTTCTTCTAGCCTCTTTTTACAAGGCCTAGCTTTTCTAAAGTCCTTGAATGACTATAGTGCGTCTACTCTCATCCTTCTCTGTTTTTACTTGTAAAAGATCTTCCTTTGAATAACCCTTGCTGCAATTTAAGCCTACAACTTCTTTGCCTGTATGCCGCAGAAAAAGAAAATGAATTCCTCTTCTTCCTTGGAGCAGCCTTCTAGACACATCAAGGCTGTGATCGTGTCTTCCATCAATCTTTTCAAAGTTAAAAAACCCACACAAATCCCACAAGGTGGCAGGAATTTGTTTATATTCAATGTATTTAACTGAATGTACAGTACTTACAGGAAGAAAAGCTCCTTTTCCCTCTTCCCCTTTTTCTTCTTTTCCTCTTCCCCCCTTCCCTCTTTCAATGCAAAAATACTATTATACTTAAAAGCATAAACTGCAGAAATGTTTTAAGATTAAAGTTCTTAGAGTAGTATTAACATACTTTGTAAATTATAGCAAAGACTACAGTAATCCTATACTTTGGTAAAAGTTACTAGTTACCACTATAATCTTACTTTAAGAGAGATCTTACTTTAATTTTTAGGGTTTTTATTTTAATTGTTTCAGGCCAAAAGTGGAAATATGCTGGTGTAATTTGTTCCTATCCCAAAGTTAGGAGGCATTGTCAAACAAAGAAGGAGCAGGCTATCATACAGAAAGGGCTAGATGAGCTTGATGGAATGGATGCATTACTGGAATGAGATGAAATTCAGAACTATAAATGAAAAGTCATGCACTTAGGGACTATTCTATTATAGTACAGGAACACGCAGCTGGAAATAACCAAGGGGTAAAAGGATCATAGAACCGCAGAATGATGGCAGGTTGCCACTTGTGCATTTAAATGCTCAACTTTAACATTGAACAAACACAATTAATTTTTACAGATCTCTGAGGAGAAGCTGGTAATTTGCTTTCCTTCTGATTTTATTCATCAGGATTGTCTGTAGATGAAGGCCTCCTAAACAGACAGGAAAAGAATCAGAAGTCTCTCTGCTCAGTTCTGTCAGAAATCATTCACACTTTTGTAGAATTTCCTTTCATGTGACACTGAACAGTTCTTAAACTCTACTCTTTATATGGGCCATGAGTGTTTCTCTGAACGAATAAAAGACGGAATAGGACAGAATCCACTTTAAGGTCTCAGACATGTGCAATAATAGTGGGAATGCGGACACCACTGGTGAGAAAGTTACTCATAAAGTTTATCCATGGCTTTAGGTTGGAAGCTAGGCAGCAGTCAGAAGTAACTATTATTGAAATTCTTATTATTCCATGTTTGTATTTTAGGTAATTTTTGACTGTGTTTGAACAATGTTTTAAATGTAGTTTATGTTTGATTGTTTTTTGAGTAATCATTTGTTTGATTTGATCAATAGCTCTTCCTATTTTATTAATTTTATCTAGATATGTAGCATGTATTTACAATGTTTATGCCTAAATATATCTTTATGGTTGTTACTAGTTTCTCTAGGTGTACTACTGTGGTCTACTCTTATAAGTATATATATTTCTCTCTTAGACAGCAAAGATCATACTGCATTTCATGCCCATTACTGTCTCTCTGAAATACTTGTTCTCTTCACCTTATACCTAGTAATATTGTAGACCCATGCTGAAAGTTGCTGAGTTTTGAAAACACTATCTAGGTACAATCAAACTGTTCTTCCTCTCACCACAATTGGCTGTGAAACAGATTATCAATATTTGTCCCCCTCTTCACTGTCCTCTTGTCAAAGCACCAGAAGTGGCTTTTCTTTAGCTACTGTATTCATTCCTTTTCCATTCCTTTCTCACTTTATAGTGACCCTGTGCGCTTTGTTCCTTGCCACAGCATCTCTAATCCTCTTCACAGCTGCATAAGGGAGAGAAGTAAATGACTACCTGAAGGACTGAATCTACAGATACAGGCATGCGCTGCTTGAAATGTTTGAAAGAGATTGGATATGCATGAGAGTAGGAGGGAATGGTAGAAAGTTGATGGTAGGGAGAGAGAGAGGATAAAAAGAATGATAATACTGCAGAGGGAGGAAGAGAAAAGGAGCTAAGAAAATCAGTTAGCTAAAAAATACAGATAAAGCAGGAGAGAAAAAAAGGGAGAAGATGGCATTTAGATGGAGTGGGGCCTGAAGATGATGTCCCATTGATTTGCCAGATAGGAGAGGCTTACAAGGCTCTTGATTCTGTATCTAGTCTTGCTCACTGCTAATAGTGGCTGATTTCTGTGCAGAAATTTGCCACTGCAGTGAACATTCATACCTGCCATCCTTCCCTTGCATTGCCGGGTTTCCCGGATGCTTAGACAGAATACACATCAATTATATTGTTACATGAGAAAATTGATACAGGCTGTAGTTCAAAATAATCCAGACTGTTGTGAGTCCCAGCAAGTGCTTTAGTTGTATGCTCTCTGGGCAACCTACGTTTTTGCATTTATCTGACTTTGCTGTCCCTCCTACTTTCTCTTCTGTGTCATCTTCACAGCTGTGGTCTCACTAGCTGATACATATTCGAAAGAATTTTGGAGAATCCTGAGTCATGGTCGGTTCTGTGCAAGCGTGAATGTTAGTCCCGGAGTCTCAGTTTAAGCAAGTGTTTGAACATGCAAAAATTCTCATAGAAATCTAAAAACTGTTCCTGACAAGGATTTATGTACATATATCAGTACCATCTAGTGGCAGTAAGAGTTATAGCAGCCAGTAGGCTCCACAGGAAATGCTGGATTTGACTTCAATAACCAGGATCCTTTAGCAGGAAGTTAGGTGTGGTCTTCAGAAGGAGAATTAAAAAAAAAAAGAAAGAAAAAAAAAAGAAGGAAAAGACATGATGGAATTTTAGCTGCAGTCTTCCTTGGTGCCATTCCAAACCCACTTAAGTGCAAGAGTCTACGCTGGTAATGAATTTTTCATTGCTTCCTGCAGTATTAAGACAGGGCTATGCCTTTTTTCTGTAATTAACAATAAAATCTAACAGGATTCTGCAGCAGGACCACTTTTCTTTTCCTAATTAACCCTTCTGCTGCTACTAGCCTCTGCATGTGTTTCAGCAGCAGTTTTCTAGAGACCGTCCATGACAGAATGCACCAGGTGCGTTTGACCGCAGTGGCAGAGCATGTTCCCCAGGGAGACCTGCAGGAGCTGGGATGCGTGTGCATGTGCCTGCAGATGGAAATGGCTATGTGCATAATAAGGATAACGAGGAGAAAACATCGTGTTGCAGTTTAGCAGGCTTCAAAAATACGAATTTGTTGCAGCTGCGCTGGAGTCTGACAGATGCATGTGTGTTTAGTGTGGCAATAAAATATAGGATCGTACTGATTGTAGTCTGATTATTGTATCATTTTAATTTGATAATTGTTTTGGGGTATGTTGTCTTGCAAAGAAGATGCTACTTTTTTATTCTATTTGCTGTCTTTTTAATGTGCTTACTCAGGATAAGGATTCTTGAGAGAAATTGTGGAAGGCTATGGCAGAGATCAAATTTATGATTTCATATCAAAGTATCTGCATTGGGAATATTTTCTATTTGTTGTTTTTAACCAAGCTGTCTGGAGGCATTAAGCAGAGATGGTTCTGCTCTTGGTAGTGAAAATTTTGAAAAATATATACAATTTATATGATATCACACTTAAAAGAGCTAAAAATGCAGTGTCTAATGCTTAAAGATAATTTTTGCTTAATTCAGAAATTCTTCCAATGCGCAGCATGTTGCAAGGCAGGGGATCTGAATACAGGTGTCTATGCCCGATTCCTTGTTTCCTGAGCTGGCAGCTCTGCAAAGGCAGCATATTTGCACCTGAACAGGAGGAGCATGTCACACTGCTTTCAACTGATCCCTCTGGCCTTAAATGTCAGTGGTGGATTCTAGGAGTCATTTCTGGTCCTTTTAGCTAGAGGGAGGGTTCATCCAGCATACAGCTTTTAGGATAATGAAGAGGTGAATTGGCAGTAGTCTCACTCCTCAACACCACACCATAAACACTTCAAACTGTTGATTACTCACAGTGAATGTGCTGGAAGACATCTCCTACCTTATCCACTGGAGTGATCAAACCATTACCTTTGGAAATGAGAAGAAGTCACTATTGTATTGTATGTGACATTACTTTATACAGTTTATAGAATTGCCAATCTATCATCTTCAGAAGCACTAAGAGAATTTTAAATGAAACATTTTAAGAACTGATGCCTTTGAGACACCTCCAGGAGGCCAACTGCAAAGGAACATGGTCTGTCTTGAAATAAAAATGAACAAAAAAATCCTCCTTTTGGATGATGATTACTGTATTTAACAAGTTGTCCCACAGAAAATTACATAAAGGTGTATTCCTGTAAATTGCTTGTGACTATGTGTGTTGCTCTAAATTTTTTCTGTGTTTTTTATGTTTTTAGCACTTTTTTATGAGAGAGGCTAAACAGTAATTAAGAGGTGCAGGATGAAAAGATGGCACAATCAGTGCTGGTACCACCAGGACCTGACAGCTTCCGCTATTTCACAAGAGAATCACTTGCAGCTATTGAACAACGTATCAGCGAAGAAAAAGCTAAAAAATCCAAACAAGAACGCAAAGATGATGATGATGAAGATGGCCCAAAGCCAAATAGTGACCTGGAGGCAGGAAAGACACTGCCATTTATTTATGGTGACATACCTCCAGGAATGGTGTCCGAACCCTTGGAAGACCTGGACCCATATTATATCAATAAAAAAGTGAGTGTTTATTACTAGTGAATGGTATATTTCTATCAGACTTTAAGAAGATTAAAATACAACAAACCCTCTGATGGGCATAATATTTCAACTGCTTTTGGCCCATTCTTTACTTCTAATTATGTTATTCCAACTGACTTCATTGGCAGAAATCTCAATTGTAAGAACAGAAGTTCCTAATGAAAGTTTGCAGAACCTAGTTTGTAGGTAGAGATGCATTTGGGTTTTTTTAATATATTTGGCATTTTACTCTAATTTGTAGCTTTCAGTGTTTTACACGCAGAAAAATTATTGAAGAAGTAGCACAAGGGTTATTTTTAGAGTGTTATTATTTTATTAATTGCTCTATTATAAACATGAAAGGAGCAGATCTTCCTTAACAGTTTCAGTGTTTTCATTAAGAAACACATTTCAAAGGTAGCTAAACACCTTCTCACTAACTTTCTTCACTGTCATGTGGAAAGCCAAGGTCTTATTCTCTTTTTGCTGGGGAACGATGAGGAATATGCAAAGGTTATTTCTCAGGTATATGCCAGAGATTTTCCTCTTTCATGCTGTACTCTAGAGAGGCATCATATGTCTCTCCTGAATATTCTGGGTGAAAAATTTTTCTTATCCAGATTCATGATGTTCTATGATTGTTGTCAAAGAGGGGGTGTTTAAAGAGGCAAATAAATAAAGAGGAGGTAGGAATTTCTCTTGCAGTTTCCACAAAATAAAATGTTATGTTATTTGAAAAAAAATTGTTTAAATATTTTATTAAAAAAAACACCCAACCCATATCTTTTGTTTAAAAAAAAGTCTTGGAGACAAGCACAATAGTGCTAAACTTTAGACTTTTGTGCAGCTGGCCTTGGGTTTCCTCCAGATTCCCAGTCCCGCAGATTATGGCATCACAGCTATTGCACCATCATTATTCTACCAGTAAAGAAAGATCTACTGAAATTCTTTTGATTTTCCATCTTCGTCTTTTCTACATGTGTAGGTAAAGTTCTTCTCTGTGGAAATTAGTGAATAAAAACAAGTGAATTAAAAAAACACACACACAAAAATACTTCAAAGGAAAAGAAAGACACCCCCCAAGAATTTTTAGGAGTCAAACTTGAACTAAGGAAAAAAAGAAGTGAAGATCTTCCTTCAGGAATTAGGGATATGCCTCATCACTCATATGTTCCTTTGAGACAACAGCAATATAGGCATATCATGCTAAGCTAAAGAAGGAGAACAGCTTTAAAAAAAAATAAGCTGTACCTTAAATGTTCAGTGCAGCATTCTTAAAGCTCATTTTATGCTGTGGATAACTACGAGTTAAATTTGAAAACTAAGTTTTCAATTAAGCACTGTGTTCTGCTCCTTTTCCTCAAGTGATTAATCCTGTTGAGGTCTGGAAGTAAGGCAAATGGTATTTGGGTCAAAGTGCTGTTCCATTTCCTTCCTTCTTTCCCAGTTCTGCAGTAATAAAAATACCGATTTCAGTGCTGGAAATCCTGAAGTTAGCACACGCATTATCATGCTTTGGAAACCAGAAGAGTAATTCTGCAATTAACTGTGAAAATGAAGTAGACTCCTTCTTCTGAATTGCTTGTTTGAGTGAGACAGACACAGTCATTGTGGTGGTGTTTTCTGAAAGCACAGTGGTTTCTAGTTGGAGATTTAAGACCCTAAAGTACGTGCTTTGCAGTCATAATTTCTCTTGATATTTTTCTTGCTGTCTTTGTATATCTTTGAACAGCCTTGTTTATTTAGGTCAGGTTCCATTTTAAACTGTAATATATCTTGATAGACCAACATCACATAAGTGGTGCTTCAGTGGAGGTTTTGCCAGAGGAAAGGCAACAGTATTTGAAAATCTCTGATTTTGGCCAGAGTTTCTTGAACTCAAGGAAGAAAGTAATACAGTTGAAAAGCAATGGTAGTGAAGGTAGTATTTTAGAGACCAATTCTTTCTCCTCTCCAATTAAGGACCAAAATATGCCGTGAGAAACAGTGGGTAGCTGGGAACAAAAATATGTTCAGTTTGGAAGAGCTGAAGTTTATGATTTCCAGCAGGGGAAGGCATCATATTTCCAGGGTTTCAGCTGCTGTATTTGGCACACCTGCTCGGAAAGCAGAGCAAAATCTTTACAAACGCTGCCCTCTAATCCCAGCTGAGGCAGAGCATGGCTACTGGCAGTGCTCCAGCTTTGCATGGCTCATGGTCCCTTTGGGATTTCTAGTGCAGCCAGCAATACTAGCTGGATCCTCTTACCTTCAATGAGAACGAACTTCCACTTTTGGCTGTCCTGTGTGGAGAAAGATGATAGAAACAGATAGTAATTTGCTCAAATGCATGCAAATGTAAATATTTAAAAAACTTGCTGCATGTCAAAAAAAGGCTTTATCCTTCTTTATTTCCCAGGTTTTAAGAAAGCTATTTAAGAAAGCTAATAAATGCTATTTTAATGCTGGCAGTATGTATGAATTATTGCTGAAACCACAGACAGACAGTGAAAATAAATGGATTATTGAATTCTGTATTAGGTAAAAGTAAATTATGACGTAAAAAATAGACAGAATTGCAGGTATTAAACTCTCAAGAAACATTTGAAAAGAGAAACAGTATGTTATTCTATTCCTAAAATACAGAGAAAACAATCCACTACATCGGTGCTATGTCTAAAAACTGGTTATCAAACACTTGCAATTTCATTTGTTTTTATGAAGATCATTCCTGAATATCATGTCACTCCATTGTAATATTGTATTGTACTTAGCTGATTTGATAATTAATGCTGGTATCTCATCAGGAAAGGCTGAAGTTTTAATGACTCTTATAATGTTATATATCTCAGTATATATATGTTAAAAGCTACACAAAGTACACTAATACTTCAAATATTATATACCTTAGTACCTTATATACCTGTGGCTCTGTTTTCTAGCTAGCAATATCTGGATTGCTTATGGTTTCTAAAATAACTTATTAAAATGCTTTCATCTTGTAGTAATTTGGCTGGATGCTGCTATATGTGAACTAGACAAGGAGACTCTGACTGGGGCCGAGGGGTACAAATGAAAGAAGATTTTGACCAAATATAGTTAGTACTGAAATGAAAATTATGCTGGATTTGAAAGTTGTAATTGTTGATATCTTTTAAATGCTATTTTTCATTCTGTGTTTCTTCTTCCAGACCTTTATAGTATTGAATAAAGGAAAGGCAATATTCCGATTCAGTGCCACCTCTGCCCTGTACATGTTAACTCCTTTCAATCCTCTTAGAAAAATAGCTATTAAGATTTTGGTACATTCATATCCTTTTCAAGTGCTTAGTCTTAAAATTGTAGTGAATGAAATATTACTTAGTATTTAAATCATTCTCTGGCACATGTCCCAGGATGGACGTGATCTACAGTGCTTTGTCCCTTTTCTCTCTCCTATTTCTGTCTTCTGTTCTTTCTCTTCTTCCCTTTTTGCATTTATGCTCATTGCTGGATCTTAATATAGTAATATCAGAAGCCAGACAACCAGTCTTCTTCCTCTACACATTTCTTCCTGTGTCTTTTTTCTTCCCTCACCCATTTCTTCTTTTCCCTTCCCTCTATTTTTTCTGTAGTGTTCAAATCTTTTTTCATCTTTTCCCCTCCTCCACATTTTTCACAAACTGCAGATATATTGCTCAAAATCCTTTCAGTCCTTCCCTGATGTTCTGCGTTAAAATTGAATCTTTGATTCCAGGTTTTTGCTTGCATGACTATTTAGTAAAAATATGGTTTCATTATTCCTTTTCATTTCATGATTCACATCACAATTGCAGAGGATAGGTTGATTTCTTGTTCTATCATACATTCTCAATCCTGTATGTATCTTACCTGTCTATTTTATTTCTTGATCATTATTACTTTATGTCTTTGTAATCCTATAGTCTTCAAGTAGGTCATGAGACTTCCATGTTGTAGGTAGAGGATTGCAAAGCTAATGCTAGTAGTTGCATATCTAATTCTATCATTTTGTCTTTTTCAGTGTTTCAATATATGACCACAACAGGCATCCCATTGGTCTGATCCCAAATGCTAACATGAACAGTGAGGGCATTGACTCACTTACTTAAGTCTGCTTAAGACTGGCTTAAGCAAGTCTGCTTCCTTAAGGAGCAAATACAAACATTTGCAATATCACATCTCAAAAGAGTCTAACATATACACTCTGTATTAATGAAAGGGGTTTTATGTAGCATTATCTGTAGGGATCCTATGATCATGTCGAATAAATGCTTGAAATAAACTTTTTAAATTTTGGTATAGTGGAAGTCTGTTAGTTGCCCTAGTTTAATATGTGATGAATGTTTGTATCAATGGCTAGCCTACAAATGAATGCAAAATTACTCACAACTCTAGGTTGTTTGGTTCATGTTTGCTTGCTACAGGTGTCACAACAAATATGCATTTGTCAATTATGTGACACTTTTAAGCATGTAACAGTATTACTCTATTACACAGAATAATCGAAAATCATGGAACTGACACAGCGGAAGTCAGAATGTTTAAAAATGTTGTTTAAAATTATGGAAAGGTGTATTCCAGTCATCTCTCCATTGGTAAAAGAATAGTGAGGATTTGCAAAGCTGAGAGGGTATTTAATCAAAAAAAAATTCAAAAGCCTGTGCACAATATAGGAATGTTAAAAAGCTTATAACAAGTTATTTTATATGTTTCTGAATAGGTCTTAAAATACTGACCTTTCTCTTCTGCTTCTTTTATATAAGAATTATATAGCAAGAAGCCTTATTCTGAGTAAAAGATCTGAAATATTTTTACTGAGCAGAACAACTCAAAGGATTGCTGCATGTCATGCCACAACAGTTTGACGGTTCAGAAAGTAGAAATATTTACTGTCACTTGAAGATTGTTTTTGTTAATCTAGACGTGCAAAGGAAACTTTGTGAGGGGAGTGTCACTGTACTTTCCACCCCAATCTGCTCAAGTTTCTGGACAGGAGCACCATATGAACCTGCATTTTAGTTCAGAATCTAAAGCTCTTCTCAAAAATCTAGCTGTCTTTCTAATTTTGGGTGATGGTGCCATCATGTGGATGTTTTGTGTATTATCTGTCTGCTTTTCATTTTGGTGTTTGTTTTATTTTCATTTCTAAGATGAATGTCACCTGTCATAAGAGCCAAGGATGTAAATCCAGAGCAGTTCAGTCAAAATCAGTGAAGTTACTTATGACTTGGAACTGTTCTGGATTCTCATTAGATTGCTCTTTCTCAGAATATAATGTGCCTTCCCCTCCACCAACATTTATATCACTGAAGTCATATATAAAACAAACATGGATAACTTGATTTTTGCCCTAGAATTTTCCTATACTCTTTCCTACAAAATGATAACTCTAGCTTTCAATATGTGTATTATAATGTTAAGCAAAAACTTTGGTATTTGACATTTTATGGTGAAACATAACAGTATTATGAAGAAAATGTTTTCATTGTTTTGTATTCATGAAGCAAATCAGATTTATCTAGATCCTCCAATACAAATGCTTGTTGCGTCATTACATAATGTTAGAAGCCATCAGTTTAAATTTTCACTTTTTTATTTCAAAAGAAAAAATTATCTGGGACCTTCTTAAAGTTAATGTTTTCTTTATATCTTTCAGATTTTCTAATTCTCAGTGCATGATTTTTCTCTTTTACTTATTAAGCAATGACTATGGAAATTTTAAGATACTCAGGGCTTTTCCCTGAGCATCAGCAGAGCAGTGGAGGGATAAATAGCTCTTGATACTGGAAATCTGCCAAAACAGGATGTTATTTGATATTATTTTAAAGAGATTTTCTGGCTTACATTCCTTAACTCCTAACCTACATTATTCAGCATGCTTATCATGTGCACTATTTTGACCAACTGTGTTTTTATGACCATGAGTAACCCTCCAGACTGGACAAAGAATGTAGAGTAAGTTAAATGGATTTTCTTTGAATAATATTCAGAAATCTGAAATTAACTGCTGTAAATGATTTTATATTAATAAGGATGACATCTACTGACAGCAGCTGCTTTGTGGCATATGTTTTCAACAGCTATTCTGATGCTAGTTTCTTCTGTGTAATATGAAGTCAATACATTTTACACTTCCCTCATAATGAGTTGTTAAATTTCCATTCTCTATTTGCAGTACTAAATGGGGAATGTATGAAGAAGAAGGTGGCTTTATGACAATGCAAAAAGTGGTTTATAAATATTTTCCACTGTATTCTCTATTGCATCTGTGTAAGGATGTGGGGGAATATACCCTTCTGTCTGTATCATGTAACCATTATAAATAAAGGGAGTGTCTAATGGATGACTATGTTCACCATTAGGCAGCTTGCCTTTACCAAAGACAATCCAAAAATTACAAACTTGTAAAAAAAAAAAAAAAAAGAAGCTATTGGCTAAGTATTTAAGGGGTTGGCTATTCTTCCCATGGGAAGCAACCCCCAGAAAGGAAAGGTCCAGCACAGTGTCGACCCCTAGATCCCCATACACCACTGACACAGACTTTGTGATAATTCCACGGCTGTAGGCCACAGTTTGAAAAAACTGCTCTTCATGGTGCTTCATTTTTACAATAGTAATTTGTGCTTCTGCTGTTTCACTGTTATTGCTTTCGATGTTATTTATCAGATTAATCTGCAGTTATTAGCAGTGCAATCATAGCTCTATTAAAGTCGATGGAAGTATTGTCATTTTGAGTTCAATACGAACATACATGTATTTAGGATGTCTAGCATATAGTGAGTATTTATGAGTAAAGATAGCTAGCTTGAATATTTCTTCATGTCATTATATTGCGTCAACTAGATATACAACAGAAGTCCTGATTATCTGTTGAGTAGATTTGTGCAGGAAATTAATTTTTGTTTTAGCGGTTGTACTGAAAAAAATCACATGGGGAAATTGGTTTCTGGTTGACTGAAGTCTGAAATCCACTCTGAGCCTTTTAAACAGTTCAATATGAAACAGCATGTTTCATCTTCTTTTCCGTTGAAGATAAAAATGAAAATAAATTTCAAGATGACATTATTTAAAGATGGAAAGTTTAAATCACTCAGAATGCCAGAATTAAATATTTTCACTTTTTAAGTTTCAACCATATTTTTTCAGTCAAAATGAGTAGCTGAATTTTACTGGAATTTGTAAAAACTTTTGGTTGATCTCACATGGGATTTTGCATCTGAAAGTACTCATCTCATTCCAGTACTATATGCTTTTCTTGCAGAATGTGAAGTACTGAGCGTGCTTACCTGTAACAAAGTCTATGAGGACTGATGAGGGTTGGCATATTGCCAGATCCTGCTACTAACCAACATTTTGGCATAAAAGTACAATTAGAAAGAAAAAAAAATTAGTCTAGAAACTTCTCCTGAAACCAGAACTTAATCATCTCTGTGCTGTAACATGGATTCAGTTTGGACATAAATGTGCACCAATGAAATAATGGGGAATTTTGTAACTGAGTCATTGGTGCGGATTATAGAATCTGAACTTCCCCTATGGGTTCTCATGCAGTCTCTTGATTGCAATTTCATTCCCCCCCCCCCCCCCCAGTAAATTCTGCAGATGTTTAAAGTTGGTTATATCTTCCATTAAATTCTTATACAACTTAAAGAGAAGAAAATAATGAGAATAGAGCAACTAGAAAGTATAATGTATAAAGATCATATATATTTGTTTCTATAAATTTCATTTTGCATATTTTCCTCAGATACACATTCACGGGAATTTATACCTTTGAGTCACTTATCAAAATTCTTGCACGGGGCTTCTGTTTAGAAGATTTTACATTTCTTCGAGACCCATGGAACTGGCTAGATTTCACTGTCATTACATTTGCGTAAGTCTTCTACTTGTTTTTTTTCCTCCTCTTTTTTTTTTCTGATAGCTTGAAATTGGTGACTAAAAATTGCCTCATATTTTGTCAGCCAGAACATTTGGAGCCTGGACTTCCTGCAGTTTCAATATGTTTCTTCTACCTCTTTTGTACAGTTTAGTGTTTCTAACTAAGCATGTGCTGCAGAGGCCAGTATGGTGTGTCAGCCCGTAAGGATTGCCAACGCCATCAGACCGAACTGTTCATATCCTGTCTTCTTTCTGTACACCAGAATTAAAGGCATCCTTTTGACTTCCTGTCATAAACTACCAAATTAGGTTTCAAAAATTAAGTCAGTGATGTGGTTTACTTTGGCAAAATTTAGTTTAATTTTATGATCAGAAGCATATTAATAATACAGGCAAAACGCAGTGAAAGGTGAAGAGGTCTTGATGAAAGACCCGAGTAAATAGGATAAGCTCTGCCTCAATTCTGAATAACTGTGATTTAATCCTACAGGTATGTAACAGAATTTGTAAACCTAGGCAATGTTTCAGCTCTTCGAACTTTCAGAGTATTGAGAGCTTTGAAAACTATTTCTGTAATCCCAGGTAAGAAGTAGTTGGTGTAAGGTGTTAGGCCCCTCGTATCTCCAACTGTTATTTGTGTGCTGTCATTGTGTTTGTGTGTGAACTCCCCTATTACAGATATGTGACAGAGTTTGTGGACCTGGGCAATGTCTCAGCGTTGAGAACATTCAGAGTTCTCCGAGCTTTGAAAACAATATCAGTCATTCCAGGTGAGAGCTAGGTTAAACACTGAGGCTGACTTTTGTTCCACTAAGGCTGTACTCACGTTTTTAAAGCATAAGCCTTGTTGTTTGCTAAACATTGCTAACAAAATAAAAAAGCAGGAATCAAGATTAGTAATTTTATTTAAATTGATTTCTGCTTCTTTAAGATTAGCTGTATTTTCTTTTAAAAAAATCAGCCTTTGAGTTTAACAATTCTTGCATGAGATATTTGCAGTAAACAGCCTATGTGATTTGCATCTTATGACATCAAGCTTTCCTTTACATGTTTTAAAAATAAGTTAATTTTAAGCTTTCATAGTGATGCAAATTTTATCATTTATTGCAGGCACTTGATATAGAAACTTTAAATCAGTTTTGAATGTCATGTATAAAAAATAAAACTATAAAGGATAGCATGGGCCATGCATGGGGAATTGTTTTAAAGATGTCTTTCTTCTCCAAACCATCACCCCTTTTATATTATAAGAATATTATCATGAGGTTATCATTCACAGATGAATTTATAATGTCTTTGTGAGGATTTATTAATACAGAATACTTTTTAAATGGTTCATATAAAAAGGTTTGGGCAAGAGGCATCAGTAAAAGCAAATGATACTTTTCTATGTAGGGTTGAGATATAGCATGAATAATAAAATCACTCGTTTTGGCATAAACAATGTTTTGGGGAATGTCTACTTTTTATTTCCGTACACTCTCAAGAAAGCATAAACTTACAGCTTTTCATTCATCTTCACAAATAATCAGGCTTTTCATGAAAATTATTGTATCACAAACATTAGACTCATTTAGTTGTCATTTTGCATGCAATCTTTATCTTGTCAGGAAAAATCACATGATATTTTGTGTTTAGTATCTGTTTAACATCGTAATAAAAGTGTTTTCTCTTTGCAGGCTTGAAGACTATCGTGGGAGCCCTAATTCAGTCTGTGAAGAAGCTCTCGGATGTCATGATCCTGACTGTGTTTTGTCTGAGTGTATTTGCACTAATAGGGCTGCAGCTGTTCATGGGCAACTTGAGGAATAAATGCCTGCAGTGGCCTCCAGACAATTCTACTTTTGAAACAACTGTTATTTCCTACTTTAATAACTCTATAGGTGAAAATGGTACATTTATTAATACAACAGTGACAACATTTAACTGGGATGAGTACATCGAAGATAGAAGTAAGAATTAATTATATAATTTACTGCATTGTTTTGTCTCGAAATTTTAAAAACAGATGCAAAAGCATGCTTGTATATTTCCATTGCAATTAAAATGGTGTAATCTGGCCAAAAGACGTAAAAACAGAGATTTAGCAACCCAGATGCATCAAAAAATCCACCATGTGTAGTAAATAAAGCAACAGTCATAATGTGTATTAACATACTCATAACAACGTGCTGGGTGCTGAAATGTCTTTTTACCGTTTAGTAAGTATGACTTTTAGGGCATATCTACAATGCAGCACAATGCAGAGGTTTCCAAGCTATTTTCAAGCCTGCTAAAGTAGTGTGATGGTCCTAATATGGAATCTGAAATCTAATATAGCTACATTAGCACAAGATAATGTCCAAGATAATGTCCAAAATCATAAGCCCATATTTGAACATCAATTAGCTCATGAATCCTTCTAGTAATTTTTCCTATGCACCTTCTTCTAGCAAACCAGGAAGCAGATTGCATGTTATATATCTTTTCATTTGTTGCTAATATGTGGAAAATCAAGAAGCTAACATTTTAGTCTCCTTTATACCTCATAATGCAGTATTTTCTCTGTCTTAGGTAATGTCACTACTGCATTAACAAAAATTGTTTTAAAATTCAGGTAGAACAACTCTGAAAGTTTTTGCAATACCTTGCTACTCTGTCTTTCATGATGGTAGATAGCTTCTGTCTCTTCTATTTACCTATTTTATTGTATTTAGTGTTTTAACTTTGTAATTAGGCACGACCTTAAGTTTTTTATAAAGTCTGCATAAATGTTGTAACTGATGCCTTTGTCCACAAGGTATTTGGGTGTCTAACTCCTATAAAGCACCTGGCTCTCAGTGACTTCTATTGAAAGTTAGGAAACCTCAGTTTAACAGCTAAATCCGTTTGGATCTGAGTCTCATTGCCTTATAATCTTTTAATACACTTATCCTCTCAACATGCTAGTAATATTATAGAAATGTTGGATTGGAAGAGATGTTGGATGATAACCTATTCTTAAAAACCTCTGAAAAGAGATTCTGTTCTGTTTTGTTCTGCTCTACTCTGCTCCATGCTGTTCACCCTTTAGCTTCTTCTAGCACTACATCACACAAATAGAAAGTTTTTTTACTACCTGACCTGTTGTGAATTTCAGATTGAATGTATTACTACTTCTCCTATGGTCTGAGAAATAAGATAATCAAGTCTGCTTTACAATAATCTTTATGATATTTTGAAACTGTTATTTTCTCTGTTTCTGGTGTTTTCTAAATCAAGCAAGCGTGTTTTCTATACCTCTTTTCACATTTTTTGCTCTTTTAGACTCTTTCCAATTAGTCTGTATTTTTTTAAAGTGAGGTGCTCAACCTCTTACTTTCTACTCCAGTAAAGGTACAAATTAGAGAGAAGTAATTAACTCATGTCCCATATATGCAACATTCCTATTAACACATTTCAAAATTACACTATATTTTACATCAGCACCATATTTATGACTCACAGTCAGCTTGTGGTTCATGACAGTCACAGCATCCCTTTGTACTGCACTGGCTATGGCCTGTGCAGTACACTGTGTAGACAGTTACAGTCTATTTTGCACTTTGTATTTGATTTTTCCTTGTCAACAGTATCATTTTCCACTTGTCTCTATTGAAATAAATCCAATTGCTTGTAGACCAGCTCATCAGTTTGTAAAAGTCATTCTAAATTTCAGTCATGTTCTCTCCTAGCTTGATGTCTTCAGAGTACTTGATGCATGTTCACATTATTCTGTCTTGAATTGGAAATGAAACTTGTTATGAAAACCTTGCATAGCGCAGATCTCTTTAGGATCTTCAAGAAAATGCCCTCCTAAGTTAACACTGGGCCACTGGTAACTGCTCTCTGAGAATAATTTTTCAAGTATTTTGTGATGATTCCAGCCAGAACATATCTCCTTAATTTGCTTATGAGAGTGTCATGTAGGACTTGTTCTCCTGGCTGCTGTTGTGTTAACAGCTTAAGCAAAGAAGAAGTCAGGAATAATTTTGTATATGACATATTTTGATAAACTCATATTGACTATTTTTTAATTACTTTGTTATCATCTGTGTACTGACAAAATGATTTTTTTCCCCCCCAAATACTGGGCTGAGAGTTAAGCTGATTGGATATTCATCTGGGTCCTCTGCTTACCAGAGGAAGAGCTGTGCTAGATAGGAATGGGAATTAGGGACACAAACAATTTTGAAAAACCAGTTTGGTGCCTATCTGCATCTTTAGATGCCTAACCCCTATTTAGAAGCTTAAAATCTCTGAGAGGATATGGAAACAAGTCTCTTGAGGATTATGTGAGCAGAGTGTCTGAAGACCCACTGTTTTCCTATTGATATCTGAGAATAGATTGCTGGTGTAGAAGTTTTGTGCATAATCTCTCTATTTTTAAATCAAGCAGATCTTACGCTGTGTCCACTGTATAGTGGTGGTGGCAGAGTACAAAAAGTCAGTAGGAACTGGTTGCAGTTCCCTGATTGTCTGTTTAGTATTGGCCCCTAGCTAGTTTGTGCCAGCTAAGCTAGACTGTGCCAGCTGGCAGTGGATCTCAGGGAACCATCTGCTTCCTGGGAACAGCCAGAACATAACCTAATTGTGGCCGTTTCCCTTTAACTTAATATGTCACCTGAGCCAAAAATCTACGCTAGAGATTCCCATTTTACCATAAGAATCCCAAACAAGGAATTGATGGCAAACTGGTTTTCCTTTTCTGCCTTAAAGCAGGACGAAGAAAAGAATGTGTCTGAGGATTTTAAAACTTCCATCTTTTTAAACTATATTTTACCTAATTTTAATTGTTAGCCTAGCCTTAACGTATTCTTACCTTAGTTCTATTAACAAAATTCATATAGAAATTTCAAGTGGATTCTTCTAATGGAGAATTTTGCCTAGTAATTTTGTATCATGTACAATAAAAGCTTGATTTCTCCCTCAGCTCCTCAAACCGAGAGCCACTGGCAACTTGTTTTGCATGTTGTGTTGTGTTGCAAAGATTTCAAAATGTTTGCAAGTAATGTTTGGATAAAATAGTATGTAATGAATATTACAAATGAGTAACACTAAATGGTATTTATTAAAATGCATGAACAAAGACAGGGGATCCCTTATCCTTTGTCTTATTTTCCTGGCATTTGTTCAGTCATTTGCTGACATACAAAATTTGATAGTCTGTTAGTTGTATCTTTTTGATAGGTTACTGACAATTAACTATGCAACTGTCTTTCCATTTTCTAAATAGGTAGGCCAAACTTCAAGACTCTTTAGAAAATCATTTTCCTGTAGAACAGTATTTTCCATGCTTTTTTTTTTTCTAATCATCAGATATTCCAGTTAATCTGTTTCTTAGTTCTGTTTGTTTCTTTAAAGTGTAAAAGTCTATATCATTGCTCAGCTGGTATTAGGTAGAAATGATATCTTTCTTACCACTTTTTCTTTTTTTAAAAAAATAGATCATTTCTACTTCTTGGAAGGACAGAATGATGCTCTGCTGTGTGGCAATAGCTCAGATGCAGGGTAAGAAAATGGTCATTGTTTTTCATTGTGCATCAAGAAAAAATAATTGCCTACTCAGAATAGTTCAGGTGGTCAAGTTAAGCATCAACTGTACTGTACAGTTTCAAATTACCAGTGCTTTGGAATATGAAACTATACCTAAATATAACCATCTATGTGATTTGAGTTTACACTGGCATTTTCTCAGCATCTTAGGCTAATATTGTAAAGGTAACCACGTGAATACTGTTTACATAAATGTTACTGCCAGCTGGCTGACAACTGCTTATCATCAGCCGTGGTAGCTGACATTCTTCTGCTGTCCCGATGGAGATGTGTTGACATGACAAATTTGTGGGGAAGGGTAGCTTATTCTTAGTTATATTTTAAAGCATTGAAATATCAGTAGGAAATGAATTAAAAATATATCTTATTGATTTTCAATTTTTATCTTAGGTATGTAGAATAAAATTTTACTTGTTCATAATTTCATTAGCAACTGGTACTCCTGAACAATTTTGTGATTTACTATAGCATATCGTAATTTAGAGTAGTTGTTAAAAATAGCATTTCCTCTTCTTTTGTAGTCAATGTCCAGAAGGATATGTATGTGTGAAAGCTGGTAGAAACCCCAACTATGGCTACACAAGTTTTGATACATTCAGTTGGGCATTCTTGTCACTGTTTCGATTGATGACTCAGGACTTTTGGGAGAATCTTTACCAGCTGGTGAGGACTTACTAAAATAAACAGCACCATCACCAATACCATTACTACATAGTATTTGCATAGTTATTTTCATTCACGTTTCCCTAAGACCTTTGGGACAGAAATCATCTTTTATGTCATATATGTAAGCTGTCTAAAACAGTAGGGGCCTTGTCCATAATTTAGGTTCCCATGTGCTACTCAAATACATAATAATAAGAAATAGCTGTTATTTTATGGAGGTGGTTAAGCATTATTGGTTCCATTTCATGAATGAGTAAATGAACTGTAAATTCTTAAAACTTCTTGCCCAAACGTGCTGTAAGTAGATACTACAGTAAAATTGACTTGCAGTCCAGTACAAATATGTTGTCTTTGGAAAGGCTACATCACATTGCTAAACTACACAGATCCTAAATCTGAAGGACAATGTTGTTGTGCAGCATGACAATTCATACACTGCACGGTCTTTGTGGCACTGTAGTTTGGGACTGATGAGACAAGAAGGTAAGATGCTGGCTAGTGGCCCCTCTACTGTTAGATTTAAAGACTATGACATAACATAGAAGTATAGTGGGGGCAGCAACTGCTACTATGGATTCTCATTAGTAGAAGTTCTGAAGTATTCAAGCTATAGAATCTTATTTACTTTGACCATAGCAGACACAAAACTTGAATTTTGCCCATGTAGCCAGGATATAATGCTAAATATTTGTTTATGGAAAAATTAACTAAGCTTGTGCTAACACAAGCAATCTTAAAATGTATTTCTAAATTATAAAACAGATGCCACCATTTTATACAGTAATATTTAAAAGTCTGCTAAAAATGTGTATATCTCTTTTTCCCCAGACACTACGTGCTGCTGGGAAAACATACATGATATTTTTTGTTTTGGTCATTTTCCTGGGCTCTTTCTACCTGATTAATTTGATTCTGGCTGTGGTTGCCATGGCTTATGAAGAACAGAATCAAGCAACCATGGAAGAAGCAGAACAGAAAGAAGCAGAATTTCAACAAATGCTGGAACAACTGAAAAAGCAACAGGAAGAAGCTCAGGTATCCCTGTGAATTAAAATTCCTCCTTGTGATCAAATGTTTTATGACCATATGTGAGAATATTTTCACCCCCCTACTCCTAAGAATTTGTTACCTCCCATCTTATAAATTCCTTCCTTTTGCATTCAATCTTTAATTAATGTCTTCCATTGCACGAATTCTGCTGGCTTGAGTGGACCTTCTAATTAGTGACAAAAATGATAAAGAGCCAATAAGCTAAAATATTGGAATTTCAAATTGGAGATGAAAATGGAAATGAAGATGTGGAGAAAAAAAAACAGGAGTTCTGCTTATTTAAGTAACACAAGCAAAATTATTTTAGGTAGTGTGGGAGAAATATTTTGCTTCAGCAACACTTGGCTTTTTCTACTCCCTCCCAAGCTCTCTCAGCAGAAAGCAATAGTGTTCCAGTTTCAAAAAAAGCTGGAAAAAGCAGAGAAACTGGAGAAAATGCTTCTCTGGTACAGACATCATGATTTCATACTACTTTGAATCTTCTTTTCTTTTTTTGGAGATCCTGAAAATTTTAATAGGATAACTGATAACGTCTACTTGGCTTGTGACCACACAGAGCAAGAATTGAACTATGTCTTCCGTGTAAGCAAATGACTAAAGTCAGGTGTTTTTGTGACAACTTGTAAATAAATGTTAAACAAATGCTCTGCAAATGTTTGAAGCTTTGAAAAGCAACAGGACTCTAATAGCTTGCAGATTATCTCAGGTCTCTGATGATCATTTGCAACACTGAGATAAATAATGTTACATCACGTCTTGAACAGACGAGAAAGTATTCAAAATACAGCAAAATGGTGTAAGAAAATGTTGTTTCCTGCTAACAGGGATTTTTTCCTTTGTTTGAATCTTGATTCCTGATTTTTACATAGTTTTGTTGTTTAATGTAGTATCTGCAGGTGAAAAATTCACTGCAACAGATTGCTTCAATCCAGAGCAGATGCTTGTTAGCTTGGTTCTTTGATAGTGCAGTTCTCCCTCGGGCTGCTCTAATTTCTGGATTATGGAGCAGTGGCAAATTATTGTTCCTATGCTTTTTTTGCAAACTACACTTCTTATGATATGCTGGGTTCAGTGAATTGGGATCACTGCTTTCATTTCAAATTCTTTTCTTTTTTATGAATGGCAAAACATTTAAAATAGTGAATGGTGTATATTTGTATAAATGCTGTAAATTGCATATGTGCTTGTATATATAGGCAGCAGCAGCAGCTGCAGCAGCTGACTCGAGAGATTATAGTGGCGTAGGTGGAATAGGTGGATTCTCTGAAAGTTCGTCTGAGGCATCAAAACTGAGCTCGAAGAGTGCTAAAGAGAGGAGGAATAGAAGAAAGAAAAAAAAGCAAAAAGAACAATCTGAAGGAGAGGAGAAAGATGAGGAAGATTTTCACAAATCTGAATCAGAGGACAGCATCAGAAAGAAAGGTTTCCGATTATCCATTGAGGGGAATAGACTGACATATGAAAAGAGATTCTCTTCCCCACACCAGGTACCTTAGTATTATTACCTCTTAAACACTGATGTAATCTACTGATCATAAAAAAATCCAACCTGTAAAGTTGTTTGGTCAGGACATGAAAATCTCAATTTTTACAAAAGTTACCACAGATTGTTTAATATCTTAAATCAAAATATGACCAAGTTAATTAATACTTGCAATAAAAGATGAAAAGTAAGAATTTGAGAGTTTTTCTTTTTATTCTAAATTGATGCATGAAAATCAAAATAATGTATATTAATTAAAATAAATTGTATTTGCAAATTTCTTATTGAAAATGGACCTACTTCCTCATTAAGAATGATGTATTCAGCATGATCAGTGGATTCAAAATTTGGTACACACATACCCAGGAATTTCACATTTTCAGTGAGAAAACTGCTAAATTTGGGGTGCAAAAAACCTGGTAGAAATGGCATAAATGTTATTGTGAAATTTGATAAATTCATTGATTTGAGACTGTTAATTGTGTTATCTTAAGGTGGAAATATCTGCGGCAATGTATCCTTGCATGTGTTCTCCTACATTGATACACCAGTGACTCAGAAAGAGTGCCATCTGCATCTAACATCCAGACATTTATTTCATTTGATAGCTTTGTTATGTTATCCCTTCTACAGCTTTCAGTAGCTCCTCTTCATTTCTCCACCTCAGACTCTCCCCTGAGCAGTTCAAGTCCAGATCTCACATCCATTTCATCCTTTTTGTGCCCCATCATGTGACGTTTGCCTCAATATGCCTCTTCCTTTTGTCCCCACCTTCTTGATTCTCCCTGGTCTTTATGACTTGCTTTCTCCCTCTTTTTAGTCACTGTTACTGAACTCATTCCTTCCTTTTTTATCCTCTTCTGTTCCTGTCTCTGGAAAGCTTGTCCATCCCTAAAAAGATCAAGAGCATCCATGTTCTCTTCATGTATCACTTTTTGCAGCTCCCATTCTCACAGAAGTTCAGATCTCTTCATCTGTTCTCTTATTTATTCAGGACTGTCTTCCTTAGATCAGGCTGTCATGGGAATATAATGCTTCCATTCCTGCTAAGTTAACTCCTCCTTTCACTTCTTTCAACATATTTCTTTTTTTAATTGCACCGCATCCAGTTTTTTTTCTTGGTCTGCCACTGTTTTATGTTGTTAATTGTCTAATCTCTGTTAAGACTTCGTTGCTGAGTTTGGTTCATGATCCATTCTGTTCCTTCTACAGATTTTCACATCTACCTCCATTGACTTCAACTTCCATGTTGAAGACCCATCTGATCCCTTAGGTACATATTCTTACTTGTGTCTTCATTCAAATTGCAGCCTTAGCTCAGCTCATGCATCTTGTAAGAAATGAAGCACTCCTCATCCAACTTGCTTCTCCTACCTTTTCATCTCCAAGTTCATTTACAGCTGTTTATTATTGCAGTTTAGTGTTCCCCTTCCCTTTGGTTTTCCAACCCTAGTTCCTTTCCACTCTGGCTGCTGGCCACTACACTCAACAAAAATTCCACTCACCACAGTTTTTAATAACCTTTGCCTAGCCAAAACTCAAATTTATATCTCATCTTTGACATCTTCCTTGACATTTCACTTGCCTTCAACATAACTGACCATTCTGTTCTTCTTGAAAACTTATTCTTCCTAACATTCATGATTTGGTCTCCTCTCAGTTCTCCTGATTTAGTTGTGCTTCAGAAGATCCTTTTATTCCTTCTCCAGTTTTCTAAGGGATTTCCACTAGGCCCTGTTGATGGTCCCCTTCTCTTCTTTCCTTTTTTTTTTTTTTAACTCTACTCTGGCCCCACAGCTGTGAATCATTTTCAACTTGGACCTCTTTCCATGTCCCAGTTACTGCTGTATTCATCAAGAATGTTGTTGCAAAGAGCACTAACCATCATTGCTTTTACCTAATCTGCCAGTTAACATCATTACCTGTAAATATTTTCAGTACCATAAAACATATAGTGCCTAAAGCTCTTCCTAACCTGCCCTGTCTACTTACTGTCAGCAGCTCAAGTCCCAGCTTTGACTGACCCATGCCAGCATCTATGACCTCCTGTTAAGTTTTCAAACTAGTTTCTTTGTGCTCTTTCTGTATGCTGCCCCTCATGCTTGGAAGAAGCTCCCCATGAGTTTTCACAAAACCACTTCATTGCTTTCCTCAAATCCCTCTTTAAAACTCTCTTTTACCATGCTGCCTACAGAAAGCTTGGCAGGGAAGTGACTTCAGGTGAGCTAAGACTACTGTTTATCATACCCATCAATTTTGCCTCCTTGTACACCCTCTCTTTTTGTATCCATCTGTTGTGCTATACTTAGATAATAAGTTCTTGCAGCGTGCCTTTTTGTTCTGCATTTTGCAGTACCTAGAACAAATGGGGCCCTGGTCCATAAAGGGAAGTTACAGAAGAGAAACAAAGATACTGCTTTAAGTACTTCCGCTGTTCATAGAGGTCTTGAGTGAAATTAGGTGTTAACACAAGGTAGCAGTCCTTGTGCAGCAGTAGTGTTTTTGTCATAGCTGTCCATCATATGCAATCAATGAAGTCAAGAGAACCACTGATGTGAATAAAAGTTAAACACATACATAAATATTTGCAAGATTAGAGCTTTGTTTTGACTCTGATCCTGAAAAGAACCTCCCATAGCAGAACACTTACTCATATGAGTAAGTCAGTGAAGATTGGTGAGACTGTTCATACAAAATGACATGTATGTCTTCGCAAATTCAGGATAGCTAACACTTTTGAACAGTAATACAAACTTTAAACACAAGAAATACAAACTTAGCAGTACTGTTGCTATTGACTAGTTACTATTAACTAGCATCCCTGAAAATATATATATTTTTTAAAAATAGGTGGTGTTTGGGAGCTACCTCTATGTGCAGACTGAGTCTCAGGAAATGTGCCTAAAATTTTATTTATTCAGCTGTGCAGACTAATGCCAACTTGGGGCAAATAGTGTTTAGATGTATTTACTCCATTTATGAACAGTTGGTAATAAAACAAGCAGAATGGCAGAGAAAGCAATTCTGTCAAGCAGTTTCTTTTACTGTAATTAAACTGAATGATTTCATGTTTCCAAAGTAGTAAAATAACTAGTCTTTGTCTGTCACTTACATGCACTTTGTTTACTACCCAAAAGGGAGTGTATGAGAATGGGAGGTTATCCTAGTTTATTTCTCTGTAGATGACCTTACCTTTTAAGACATATTAACCATGTTTGGGTTTTTTTACCGCAGTATAAAAAAAATGTATTTAAAGGAATTTCCAGCTGATAATTATTGTTTTTATTTGCCTACAGTCTTTGCTGAGCATTCGTGGCTCCCTGTTTTCCCCAAGGCGCAATAGCAGAACAAGTCTTTTCAGCTTCAGAGGTCGAGCAAAGGATGTAGGATCAGAAAATGACTTTGCTGATGATGAACACAGCACTTTTGAAGACAATGAGAGCAGAAGAGATTCTCTCTTTGTTCCTCATAGACATGGTGAACGGCGCAACAGTAACATTAGTCAGGCCAGCAGGTCATCCAGGACAGTACCTCCACTTCCATTGAATGGGAAGATGCACAGCACTGTGGATTGCAATGGAGTAGTTTCTTTAGTTGGTGGGCCTCCAGCTCTGACGTCACCTACTGGACAGCTTCTGCCAGAGGTGATGATTGATAAAGCAGCCACTGCTAGCAATGTAAGGAAGTCTACAATAGCTCAGGCATGATGACCTCTCCCTGTATCATTAACTAGTATCACTTTGGAGTGATTCCCTTCTTGGCCAAGCTGTGAATGCTCCTTTCATATATTGTAGTTATAAGCTAAAGTAGAAAATGAAGTTGTCTAGCTCTTGTTAACTAAATGCATGAAAATATATGTTAATTCACTAGGAATTAACACAGTAGCATAGTAAACAATTGAATAAAGTAATATGTAATATCTTATAGTCATTAGTTCATTATGCTAATGGAAGACTTAACTCGGAGGTTCTGCATTCCTATATCTGACAGGTTTTCAAAACTGAAAAAAATTACGAATGAGATGTATTTGCTTAATGGAATATACTGAGTGAGAATGTAATTCTCACTGACCATGCATGAAACTTTTGAAGCAGCACTATTTGATATTACAATTTACATGGGTTGTGATAGCATTCCTATCGAATAGTTAATTTTTATAGTTAATTTTTTTGGAGATGTCAACATTATTAATTTTTTTTTATTTTGTTTGGATATGTGTGCTAGGAAATTAAAAATTTAATCCAAATTAGGAGATATCTTAAGAAAACATATTCACTCTATGTGCTCTCACAGCTGGCTATGTGGGCTGTGCATTTTCATATTTAGAAAAAGACTTCACTACCTCATTAGAAAGATATTTTTGGCAGAGCTCATTGACAAGCATTATGAAACTTTTTATGAAACTTAAAACTCATGAATCTGTTTTAATCTCAGCCCCGATTCAGCAAAATCATGGTTCAAAACACATACTTTAAGAACAAGAGCAATCCTACTGATATATTTGGCTATTTGCTATATACAAAGTTATGTAGACATTAGTCTTTGCAGAACTAGAATGTAAATGAAGCAGGGTGCAGGACAGCAGAATGTTTGAAACCATTATATTATTGCAATACTTTACAGTGTTATTAAATGAACAATTGATAGTCTATTTTATCAGTGTTTTATTTTCAGGGCACTACTACAGAAACCGAATTAAGAAAGAGACGATCTAGTTCTTATCATGTTCCTATGGACTATCTAACAGATCCTAGTGCAAGGCAAAGAGCAATGAGTATAGCCAGCATGCTTACAAACACAATGGAAGGTATGTAACACAGAATTTTTGTATGGCAGGGCTATAAAGGGCTACTGAATATATGATACATTATGTAGTAGTGATGTTTTAATATAGCCATGTTGATCTAAGGGTATAGGCAAGACAAGATTTGTAAGTAGAGGTAGTATTTTTATAAGATAGTCTGATATATTTGGAAAAATCAGCCAAGCTTTCACCATACAAACAGGTCTGAGATGGAAGCAGCAAACTTAAAAGTTAAATGCAAGTGGAGAGCAATTGCTCAATGCAGTGTTTCTCTAGAGGAGCTACCTTTTTGGGTAAAAGCTCTATTTCAGTTACTGAAGTGGCTATGATTCTTGCAGTAGAACAATCCCCTTCTACAGATGCATCAGACATGCTGTTTCTGAAAAAAATTCCGTGTACAAAGAAGGACCAAATTGCTCTTTCTGCAAGAATAAGTACAATGAATCTGAGTCACGGAACTAAACTACTACTTCTAACAAAGGGCAAAATGTTGCTTTGAGGCAAAAATGACTATGCCCAAGACAGCAAATGGGAAGGTAAAAATGAACAATTTTGCACATTTGGACCATAATACTGTGTAAAGAGTTGTCTGACTTTAGGGTAGTCCAAAGTATCTAACCTTCAAGAATAAAATTTGAAATATTTTGTTCCTGCTATGTTTGCCAGATTTCTAAGACAAATTTCTGTTTTGCATCCTACTTAGCATTTGTTTGTGAATGATTGTTTTATTTACTGAATATTTAGTATTCTTTTAACATCAGTATAAAAAGTAGTGGTCCAGAAATAGAGAAATATTATTTAAAGTGTTATTTACACTTTTCTCTCTAGAACTTGAAGAATCCAGACAGAAATGCCCGCCATGCTGGTATAAATTTGCTAACACTTGCTTGATTTGGGACTGCTGCACTCCCTGGCTGAAAGTAAAACACATTGTAAATTTGATTGTGATGGACCCATTTGTTGATCTGGCCATTACTATCTGCATTGTTCTTAACACCTTGTTCATGGCCATGGAGCACTATCCAATGACAGAACAGTTTAGTGGTGTGCTTTCAGTAGGAAACCTTGTAAGTTTTTCATGATGTACCATGTATGTATTTTTTCTAAATAATTCTTGAGTGATATTTGTACACATCTTTAAAAGAAAATGTTGATTAGATATTTATAGACTTGGGATGGTTGAATTTGAAACATTTAAGCTATACTGAATGCCTCCTTGTTGACATTCCTGGACTTCTCCAGCCTTGCTTTGGGAAGTTGAATTCTCTTCCCTTTGCAGAAGATAGTAAGAGTTATAGAGCCAATAAGCATTTTAATTTTTAAAACCTTCAGCTTTTGTCACTGTAGCTGGTTTGTTAGGTTACAGAAACTTTCCTATCAGATATTTTCTCTTAGATGGATACTTGCAAATCCGAAGAACCTTCAGGTCCATTCGCACTGTGCCACTGCTTGCTCGCATCTCCTGATGTCCTGGGCATTCAAAGGAGGATAGAGGGGAAAGGCCCACTGAGCATTGCAGATGTACTGCAGCTCGTCAGGTGGTGTGGAGGGTTGACAGCCCCTTCTGCAGGTCATCCTGAGGAAGACTCGTTCCACCCAACCTTCAATATAACTTTTTTTTCATAATGAAATAATTGTCCCTCATATAAAGTTATCTTTATTCCTGGAAGCAAAAAAAAGTCCCAAGGCAAAGATGAGATTTAAGGAGGAAAATCTGGATATTAAAATCAGAAGAGATTCTGTGTATCAGTGTTTATAAATGCATATTAGCAGCCTGAATAGAAAACATATTTCTGCCCTTTACCTCTTTGTGTTTAGCAACCAAACATTGTGATGCCTATTTAAGCTTCATATCTGAGTATAATTCCTAACCCCAATATATGGGAATATAGAGGAGTTATTCAGATTTATCTCGGGTTGAAGATATAATGTGACAGAAATGGATAATGTTAGTTTTAATTTAAAATATTTTCTCATTACACTGAGTAAGAAACTATTTTGCATGCAGGTTTTTACTGGAATTTTCACAGCAGAAATGTTTCTCAAGATAATTGCCATGGATCCCTATTACTATTTCCAAGAAGGCTGGAATATTTTTGATGGTTTCATTGTGAGTCTTAGTTTAATGGAGCTTGGCCTTGCAAATGTAGAAGGATTATCTGTCCTCCGGTCATTCCGATTGGTAAATATACTAAATAAACAACATGTTTCTACCTTATATTTTATATTTGTGCATGTATGTTGTGTATCATTCATTGTACATTATATATTTGGCTGAGTCAGAAGTTATTTGCATAAGAATTTACAAAATACTAAATTGCATACCCACTAGATGACACGCATCTATAATATCAAGTTTCTTTTCCGTATTATCTTGATAATGTGTATTTCTTATTCAAGACATTGTCAACACCAATTCTGTTCTTGTAGTGAATGTGCTTTAAGGAATGATTTTTTTTAATAGCAGTATCTTTTAGAGTCTTTCTCTGCATAGATGAGGGAATAAAAAGTGCAAGAGCCACAACCCACTTTCAATTCCTTCTTACTACCTGTGACTGAAGATTAGTAAATTGCTTAGTTAGTAAATAACTCATTAGTTACTAAAGTTTATTACAATTTATTACAATAAAGTTTATGACAATTTTAGTTGATAAACTTCCATTACCATGGTAACTTACAGTGTTAGTTTTAGAAGAGATATTAAGATTAGTATTAAGATTAATATTAGAGATTTTTCTTTGGATAAGGATTTTTGAATGATGCAGAAGATGTTGTTAGAGATACTTGCAAGTAACCTGTATGCCTGTCATTAAAAACTTTGGTTGTGCCTTTTTTGGGGAAAACTATTTCCTCTTTCTTTCTGCCCATTAAGAAGCCAGAGGTAGGTAGAGTGTCAGTACGCTTACAGTCTTGCTAAACTAATTGTATTTTATATGCACAGGTTTATTTTTATGTAGTTGAAATGAGCATATAGACAATATTTTTGAATTATTATGACTTGAATCAGGACTTAAGACTGCCAATGTCTAGTATGCTGCAAAGACCTGGAAGCATAAGTTTTGTACTTAAGGTTTCTAAAAGTTATGTGGGACATGATTTTGTTGCAAAGTATCTGAAATATGAAATGTATAACAACTACTTCATTATATTTAGTAACATGAGTAACTATATACTGATCTTCTGTTTTGCAGCTTCGAGTTTTCAAATTGGCAAAATCTTGGCCAACTCTAAATATGCTGATTAAGATTATTGGCAACTCAGTGGGGGCTTTGGGGAATTTGACCCTGGTGCTGGCCATCATTGTCTTCATTTTTGCTGTGGTTGGGATGCAGCTGTTTGGGAAAAGCTACAAGGAATGTGTCTGCAAGATCTCTAGCGACTGTGAACTCCCACGCTGGCACATGCATGACTTTTTCCACTCTTTCTTGATTGTATTCCGAGTGCTGTGTGGAGAATGGATAGAAACAATGTGGGACTGCATGGAGGTTGCAGGCCAAACCATGTGCCTTACTGTCTTCATGATGGTCATGGTGATTGGAAACCTAGTGGTATGTAATCAGTGGGTTTTTTTAAACTATTAGAATGTATCTCATATTTTTCATAGTTTATAAATCAGAGAGATGAGGACTGGAGAAAGACTTTATGAGATCATGTAGTTCATTTGTTCTCTCTAACGCAGGTTCAAATATACCTTGATCAGTTATGAAAAATTTTTGTCTACCTTTTCTTTAAAATCTTCTGTGAGTTTACAACCTCTTTAGTAAGATCAGTGCTGAATGAGTCTTACAGTTAAAAATGCTTTTTAATAAAATATCCAACTTAAATCACCTTTGCCGCAGATTAAACTGACTGCTCTCAATAGTCATGGAGAACAGTTGGCCATCAGCTTCTTCAGACCAACATCTATAATACTTAAAGGCTTACTATTTCCACTTTCAGTCTTTTCTTTCTGAAACAAAAAAAGCCTAGCTGTTCAAATTTTTCTCATAGGCCATGATTTTTAAAATACTTATCCCTTTTTTTTACTGGCCTCTGAATTCCTCCCAAGCCATGTTCTAGATAGACACCAGTACCAAATAATGTGAAGTAATTATATGCCATGTCTTACACCCAACATTCCTCACGGTATATCCCCAAATGTCATATGAAAATTTTATAACTGCATTGCTTTTCTGACACACTCTATATGAGCCACAAAAAAACTGGCAAAATGGAAGCACTGCGAAAAAAGGGCATACCCTTTTTTCGCAGTGCTTCCACTTTGCCAGTTTTTACTCCTTTTTATGTTTGGTTTTTATCATTTTATCATTTATACATTTGATTTTTCCTAATCAATATTTTTACACTACTACTTCATTATTGAATGGCATATTGATTTGGGATTATTTCACTAATTTTCCATGGTTATGCCAAATGCTCACTAGCATCCCACCTCCGTTTGATATCATCCACAAAGTTTATGAACTTGCCTATCCACAGGCATAATGAAATACCAAGTCTAATGTGACTAATGTGAGACTCCTGTGGCACCCCTTCTAAAAATATTCTGCAAGTTTGAACAAAAAGAATTGATAAATATTATTTAAACACAATTTTAAATAAGTTTTGCACATACCTTATCAGAATTGCATATAGTCTGAATTACTCCAGTGTGTTTGTAAAATGTCATGCAAGAAAGTGTGAAATAGTTTCCTAAAATCAAGATATGTCACACCTGTGAATTCTCTTTCCCTTAGCTAGTTTTCCTGTCCAAAACAAAAATAGATTGACTGATATTTTCTTGGTAAATATATCAGCTTATTATACTCTGAATTAGAGGCACTAAAATTACTGTTTGTTGAACCCCAGAAGACTGGAGTTTGTGCCCACCTTACCTTCACCTGTGAACACTACTCAAGATGAAGTTTGTATAGGTTATTACATCATGCTGTATCCTTCCTCCCTGTGTCATTCTCCACTTTGAGGAGCAGACCTACAGTACTTCCAATGCGAAGGAAAAGGTGAAGGTAAAGGTTAGATTTTCACCTAAGTTAGTGAAGTTATGAAAGCTAGAAAATGTTTTTGGCAAGGTAATAAAATATGGGGGACAGGGAGTATGGCCTGGTAAGAATAGCAAGCAGGTGGTTTGACATAAAGTTCTAGCTGTGAAATAAAAATTGTGTCATATTGAACAAGCCATAACAGAATTACTTTTATGACTTAAAAATAAGAGATCCAGTGTATTTTCTCCTTACTGTTTTTTAGGTACTCAACCTGTTTCTGGCCTTGCTGCTGAGCTCGTTTAGTTCAGACAACCTTGCTGCTACGGACGACGATAATGAAATGAACAATCTGCAGATTGCTGTGGCAAGGATTCAGAAGGGCATAGATTATGTGAAAAGAAAAGCGCGTGAATTCATCCAGAAAGCCTTTGTTAGAAAGCAGAAAGTTTTAGATGAAATCAAACCTCTGGAAGACCTAAATAACAAGAAAGACAGCTGTATTTCCAACCACACCATAGTAGAAATAGGTAAAAACCTTGCCTATCTTAAAGAAGGGAATGGAACTACCAGTGGCATAGGCAGCAGCGTGGAAAAATATGTTGTTGATGAAAGTGATTACATGTCATTCATAAACAATCCAAGTCTCACTGTGACAGTGCCGATTGCTGTCGGGGAATCAGATTTTGAAAATTTAAATACAGAAGAGTTTAGCAGCGAGTCTGACCTGGAAGAAAGCAAAGAGGTAGGACTAATTCTATATTAAAAAAAAGACTTTGATGTTTTTTTCTTTTCTAAAGCTTCTAGTGGTGGTTTAAAATCTGTATTTCATTCCTGTATAGTAATGTACAGAAACCTGCAATTATGTTTCAGATAAATTGATGTAAGGTTGCTAGTTTTGAATGAAGTGGTAGTATGGTATTGTATTTATAGTAATAATCAAGATGCATAAGACAGTTTTTTAGAAAATTAATATTCTTTTATTTTATTGAGTTAAATCATTAACCAGAACCAATCTGATAGTCCTAGATACTGAAGTCTTGGATACTGAAAGTGTGCAGGGGTTGTACAAGTTTCTCCATACTTACTTCATCTGTGCAGTTTACTATTTTATCTGCTTTCTGAATGGCTTCCTGTCAAATTAACAGTCCATCCTGATCATTTTGATGTTTTCGATACTTTCAAAAGCCTCTGAATACACCATAAGTACATCTGAATACTGGACTAGCATCACTAAACAATTTTTTTTTTACAAATTGCTTGTATTAGTATTTCTCTTATGCTTCAAAATCATGTCTTGGGTGTGAAACCACAGAAACTGTTGCAGTTTGTCCTTTAATTGATCTGTATAATGAATAGGGTGGTTATATGAAAGTTTCTTGCTCTCAGTGTAGGATTTTGATTGATTCTATTCTATCTTTGTACTTTGGGTGAGAAAAGGAACCTTGTTCCGACACCTCACAGAGCACTGGGCTAGTACATTGTTCCATTGTTCCGTTGTTCTGTTGTTCCTTTGTTAGCTGTTCCGAAGCTGCCATTGCTGCCAGAGGAGCAGCCAGTTCTACTGCCAGTCTTGTCCAGTTCCACCCAACAGTGGGATCATCTGTAATGACTGCATAGGACTGTAATGGCACAGGTTATTTCTCTGTCTTTATGTAAATCACATAGCTTCTTAGTAGAGGCCTATGTCCTGGACCTTCTGGGTTTGGGCTTGTTTTTCCTGCTAGTCATGCTCAAGTACATCTATCATTTTCACCGTTTTCCTGTATAGCAACTAGCGATACCCATAGCATACACTGAAAGTTTGGGAATAAAGGGTCATAAGTTAAAGTTCAGTACTAGGAAGCAGAATACTTTGGATATCTTCTTTACAAAATATTTAGTGCTATCTTGGTGAGGTAACAAATACCCATCTGTCATTCTGTATTTGTCTGTAAAGTAAGTGTAATAATTCTATCAGTTTCAAGGGTGCTGTCAGCCTAAACGTATTATTTTTCATAAAACATTCTAAATACCTCAGTTGGAAAGGGTGAAGAAGATACTGTTAGTTCATTCTGTAGATGGATTGTAACTGGTAATGATGTCTCAGGTGATCTTACTGTACGGATGATGCTAAAGGAGAATCCTCTGACATAGATATAGTCTGAGATGATGACTGGTAAGTCTTGTTAGGATCAGACCTATATATTCATAAAAACATTATTGTAAACTCTCCTCCCTTCACTCCTTATTTTGAGCTCCCACCCATATCAAATTCATTCCTGTTAGTAGTTAATCAATCCATATTTCAACGTGTCCTATGTACTTTTCCTGTGCTTGTTCTTTTTTATGGTTATGCAGCTATGCACATATTAACTGAAATTTTATCAAAATGGATTATAGCTCTGATAATTTTTATTTGGAAACTTGTCTGAAAAAAGTAATCTGGAAATGTAATTGAACTAATTTAAATACTATATGTCGTTAAAATCACTGAAAAAAAAGTACTTTAAATATTTTCATTGCTGTTTATTAGATTTATTTGATGCTGAAATCTATTTTTGAAAATGTAATCGCAGGAATTTTCCATATTTGTGGAGTATTCTCCACTTCTCATGCTGAAGCTGCAGCTATTGTGCAGTAAGGAGAAATTTCTTTTTCACTGAATGGTGGCAGCAAGAAGGAGCATGACTTTTGTTATTGCCTAATGATTATGGCATTTATTTTGATAAAGAAACCTTCTTTTCTTGCTGCAAAAACTGTTTATAAATTTTTACAAACAATAGTCAATGGCTAAAATACAGAAACTACCTTGGAGTATGGAGTAAAACCTGAATTTCCCACATGAATTCCCTGATGAGCAACATTCTCCCTTTTGCTTCTCCCTCTTTTTTGTAGTCCATTCAGTTTTAACTATTTACTGCATGGGAGCATAGCCTCACTAGCAGAAGGGATGGGGGAGGTCCCTTACTCAAACCAACCTGTAGGCTGGTGGTTAGCACTGGATATGAGCACAATGACAGTGGTACATCTATTTCTCCATCGTTTAACAGGATGGTATGACAAGTGACCCTAATTATCTAAGTCTGTCCTTTTCCCAGTGGACACTCCACTTGGTTATTCTTCAAGGAGACAAAAATACTGGTTTGAATTCCTTCAGGGAGAATATCAAAGTGGATTCTCTCCCATTTGAGACATGGACTCCAGTCATTATGCTACCAGTATGAAAGGCAGCCTTTCCCCTCCAGATGCGATATTTTAAAAGAAAAAAGTGTTATCACTGCATTCTTGGAGGCACTTACTTCTTTGTAAGTGTGTGTTAATCTTGCTTTGAGAACTCCAACAAATACCTCGGATGATTAGACAAAGAAACGCATGTTCAGTCAGGAATGAGCTACTGCCAGGCAGTCTAGGCTGGTCAAGGCTGAAACACTTCTGAGTGTATTTAGGACCAAAATTTCTTGTTCCTGTAGAAACTGAAGGTGAAAAATTGAAGGGAAGCCTTTACAAATTTCAGGCACCTCAAAGAGAGAGAGAGCGGTTAAGCAATGACTATGAGAATATTTCTGGATTTAAGTGCCCAAACTTCAATCAGATTTTAAGCACAAAAGTACATTTTTTGATCATAATCCTAGTTCCTGCTTCTGACTGGATGATTCTTATCTGCTATGGTTTTTGGTATAAAGATGAGTGGGGACATACTAGTCACAGGACCAACACTCTTGTCGTGAAAATGATCCATAGCAAAAGTAGGCACGTAAAATGATTTTTTTAGTCAAAAAAGTGTCTGAAAATGTTTTTTTGTTCAATGATTTCTCTTTTTCTTCATGCCATAACGTTCTGCACTCTCATGTTTTCCCACTTATATGATTCTGCCGTTGCTAAGTGTTTCTCTGCAGTCACTTTATTGCTTATAGCCACAGTCTAGAAGTGCTGAAAATAGAACCTGCTGCCAAACCACGTTCACGTAGCAGATTCTCTAATGACAGGCAACGTAGGCATCGATCTACTGTGAAAACACTCTGCACGGCACAAGATAGCCAGATACTGATGTATGTATGTGTGTGTGTGTGTCTGTGTGCTTTTGTTTGTGTCTGCGTACACACATGCATACCTGTATTCATTGCAGTATAAGGCAATGAGCTGAATTTCTACAGAGTAACTATCATTTATTAGAAGTTTTAATTAAGTACATTAATGTTTGGTGAATTCTTTATTGTGACATATGACATACATCTTTTCCAGTATTTTGATGGGAATGTTAACTAGATTATGCCTTTCTAGAAACGTGTACAATATTGTACAGGTTAGTACATGTGAATCTACATAATAAAAAGCAGATTGGAATTTGTCTAGAAAATTGCCATTGAAACCTAAAAAAGGAGAAATAGGTATGAGAACATTGTGTCTATAAAAAATGTAATAGAGAAATATAATGAAAAAAGGAAATTAAAGAACAAATACTAAATAAAACTTTTACTGAGGAAGTAGAGCCATTAATATACACGGGGCCACTATGCTGAGTCTGTTGTCCTATCAACAAAGGTTTATAGATCTGAGGTGCATTACTGCTATCTAGCACAGAAGCTTTAAAAAAAAATTTTCCTTTCATGTTAGGTCCTTAAGTACTATGGGGATGGTTTATATAGAAAATTTTATAGTGCATGTATAGCTGTGTAATAATTAGATTTTTATTTAAAGTGTAACTTTTAGGCTGGTTACACCAAGTTATACAGAGTTACAAGATATTTTTAAATGCCTTAAAGAAGGTGGGATCGCTTAATGCTGTTGCAGACACCTTGACAATGGACATTTTACTTTACTCAGTATTCAGCAATCTAAAAGATATTTATTGTCTCCAGTTCTCACCCATATTCATATTATTCTGAACTACTGAAAAGTAAATGTGTGAAATCTTTAATCAGCCGTTATATCTATATAAGAATTTCCAGCGCAAAAAAGCAGTGGTGCTGTATCCTGAACTTCATTTCCTACCATTCTTACTTCTCACAGGGGTAAAACCAAGCTGGAGCAGTCAAGAATGCAGCTCTGGTGCCTTTTAACGAGGCAGAGCATCGTGTCACCAATTTTACGCAGGTTACCTAAACAAGTTATACATATATATATATTATTTAATCACTTTTTAATGGATATTGACTGGCCTGCATGCTACTCAGCTATGTGCCATTCATTGCAAGATAGTAGAAACATGCACAGCTGCTCTCTGCGGAGTCGTGGGACTCGCGTCACGGCATGGTCAGGCGGGATTGGCAGCCCCACCATTTCCTTGGTTCAGACGCTGTAGTTTTCATGATCCTCTGACAGTATTTGTAGTGCATGCTATGTGTGTTTCCCAGGCTTGATGGTAAAGTTTTCAGGACTCTAATTTTGAAGGGGTTTCTTTCCTTTTGAAAGGAGGACAGAATATGTAACACACAGAGTACTTTTCTCATCAAAATTATAATAAGCCTATGTGTGAACTGTGTTGTTAGTTTGACTCTGCTAGCTGTTTCGGAAAATCCTCATGCTATTGTATTTTAGGCTATAATGGAGGTAACTGCCAAACTCATATTATTATATACTCGTGTTTACTTTTTACAATTTTTTTTTTAGAAATGCTTTTCTTCAGTAAATTTCATATAAGCTTTTAGTTATATTGGAGATTAATATGCAGTAATTGAAGCACCATTAAGCATGAAATTCATTTAATTTCCACAGTCAAAGCATGTGACCATCATTTGGTAAAAAAGCTTATACAAAACTGATATTTGGCTGGTCAAACATTCAGAGATCAGTTCTGCTCTTACTTACACCCACACTTAAAAGTGTAGAGGTGCAAAGAGAAAACTGATAGCAAAATCTGGCCATAGCTCTTAATTTATGCTCACAAACTGACTACCTCCCCATACATCTCAAATAGTCTGCAGTGAGAAACTTAAACTTACTGACATTTTTTTGAGTAGTAAATACAGTTCAGCAATCTAGTAAATAACTTATGGACTTCAAACAAAAGGGTCCCTAGCTTCAGTATGATTTATATCTCACCTATTTAACATTACTGTAGTATTTACTACACCAGAACACAATATAGTGCTACTTTCAGTTTGGATTATCACAAAATGTAATGTAAATCAGTGGAGCTAAAATATATTTTTGCATAGTTTTTTGTCTTATATTTTGTAATGAGTAATTTATCTAAGTCTGACTTTTATTTGCAAATATTCATCATTCAAAATTCTTTAATAGTCTGATAAATTTAGTCTTTGGATTGTCAGTTGGTCACACAGCATTAGCATATTGTGATTCATAGTGGACGGTATTAAACGGAAGTATTGTTTCACTTTGCAGTTAGCTTAATTAATCTTTATAAGCAGCAGTTCTTTTCTCTATTTCAGAAATATCCTTTTACTATTGCTTGTGTGAATCAAAGAGCCATTTTAAAGTAGCTTCCAGTGGGAGTGCTTTTGCAAATATTTGCATTGCTACTTAGGATGTTTTTGCTTTCATCAAACATTCTTGCAAATATTTTTGTTTCTCGAATGTTCATAAATAAGTAGATCAAAGGAATTATGAATAGCAATAAACTACAGAGTGGACTATAGTTCAAGGATCCTGGTTTTTGCAGTATTTGCTAACAAGGGTCAGCACAGAATTGTTTTGCCTTGATTTACCATGTTCTGGTTTTTGAACAGAGTTATTATGCCTGACTATATAAGCACTATAAAGAGCAACATCTAGATTTCTCTTATAGCTATACCAGTAGAACTACAAGGGTGTTCAGCCACTTGGTCATTTTTGTAGGTGGTGTAGCTGTACTTGAATGGACTGTCTAAGTTTGGATATAACATCACTATTTATATCACAAATCATCTGATTTTCATGCTGATACCCATACAGTTCTGAGAAAATTGAAAAATATATAATTTCCATTATTTAACATTTTCACAGGTATTTGGGAGGAAAGGAAATTAAAAGCAAAACCAGAATGGTGGTTTCTCATGGAGCCATCTTCCTGCTTCTGTGTGTTCTGCTCTTTGCTCCTTCAGTCCCTTAAATTGTGATTTCAACAGCAATTAGTGACATCCTGGCCAATAATGAAATTTCAAGCTTTGTTAAAAATGTTAAAGTAAGAGCTTTTCTGCTACTCTCAGATTACCGTTTTGGAAAAAAAGAAAGAAAGAAACATTAGAAGTTCAAAGTGGCCTGGCTGTAAGTGAAGCAGAATTGTATGAATCTATGAGATGTTGTCAAGGTTCAGAAAGTAATTATGTCCAAAACTTCCTGACCTAAACTTGGCTGCTGCTTTCTGCAATGCTTCTCTGATGGGCAAGCTGCTTTCCACTTTCAGTTTCTATATTGAAAGCTAAACTAAAAATGGTATCTTGTATTGTATTGCTGACTGAAGCATGACTGGCAATGCTGTTGGTAAATGTGGCATACACGATATATGTATCTATGATGATCAGTATAATGCTGCTTTAAAACCATGTAAGTACTTTTGTCCCAGTATTGTCTTCTGTGCAAAGGAGATGGAGGACGCACATTCTGAGCTTCTGAAAAGTAGACTTCTCTGAGAATAATTTCCTTAGCATATTATTCAGAAAACCTTTCTCATGTACGATCTAGCATCATGACTCTTGAACAATGTCTAATAGCTGATCCTGATAGATCATTTATAATCTGGGTGACTGAATATTTTTGAAACCTAGAAGCATGGTATCAAATAAGAATCAAAAAGGACTTGCTGCCATATCAAAGATAAAGTTTGGTTTTGATAATTGATTACCTTGTTTCACAGGTTCATTCTTTTAAAAAAGCTGTATGCATGTTAAGTACATAGCATTGCCTAAATCAAGTTTATGTAATGCTGGTGAGAAGAGAAGTTACCAGGTACCTTGAGATATGTTCAGGTAAATAACTGGGCATACGCTGCATTCCCAACATACCCGGGTCTGCAGTTAGGGGTAGCCTAGCCACCCAGCTGGCTTTTGTGTATGTGGACACTGGCAAGTCACAGTAAGTGGTAGAAAAAGGAAAGTCCTTCTGTGTATTAAAGCACATGGAATTATATGTAATCAGCAGTAACATGTTCCATTCCCAGATGGGTTTGAGTTGAATACATAGAAATCAGTGCAACATCCCTGTGTCAAGTGCTTTGTACCAGGGAAGAAGTTTGCTGTGGAAATATGTGAGTGTTACTGAAAAATTTTCTTGGCATACTGAATTTAGTTGATTTGGTGACATCTTAAGATGCTGTATCACAAAAACTTCCTAGTTGTTCTTAATGCATGCTTAATTTTTTTAATATTGCATAGAATGCCATACAATAAATTCAATGTGGAAAAAATAACAAAGAAACAAAAAGATAAGTATTATTTTTGTTGAATAAATTTAAACTTTTCCTTTCACAGATGATACTGAATCATTACAGATTGAATTTATTGAATAAAGTTTATAATATGCTTCTTCACACAGTGATCTAGTTGGAGCTAAATTCAGGTATACAAGGCCAGCACGCTAAGGAAATGCTGTGTCACATCAACAACAGGAGAGTAACTGAAATATCAGTGGAATAAAGTGTTTGGTTGTTGTTTTGTTTTAAATAACAAGTGCTGTTGATTCAATTTAGGATTTATCAGCTTAACTCCTGTGATTATTATTGCAACTCCTTACAGGAAGCATGCCAGATTTTCAATGAGAAGAGACTTGTAAGATACAATTCACCATGCATACTGCCCCACATAAATAAAGATGGATTTCCGATGTTCCTGATAAATGACCATTCTACTGTATCATATTTCTGCCTGATCATTTTGATCTCTCCTTACAGTGGATATCTCTAATCTTTCATCTTGAGTTATCTGCTAGTTTTGTGCAACTTCAGTAATAGGAATTTGTTACTTCTTAAAATTAACACATGCTGAATTAACTCACTGCATAATGACTGAGTTACTGAACTCTTCATTTTCCTTTAAAAAAATGGACAGTAGGTCTTTCAACTTTATATTTTAAACCAGTTCATAATTTTTGTTTGCTCTGCTACTACTGCAGCATTTTGCTAGAAATGCTGTCCAGATCGGAATGATGAAAGCAACATTTTAATAAAACTCTAAGGAATACAGATAGTCACTTCTCAGTTTAAAAGTGATTTTTTTGTATTGTATTGATACAAGATAATTTAAATGCCATGCATAAAATTCCTTGGAATATACCTTGGCTTTATGGAATTTCTGGCCTTTCCTCAAATGGATGATGGACATTCACTGATGTTTTAACACTGTGGTCCTTACTTGAGGACTGCAGAATTTATCCCATACTTTCCAGTTTCACCGTTTTAGAGGCAGTATTCCACAATGGCCAAACTGCCATGCATCATCTATAATTTTGAATATGTTGCAATGAGAAATTTGGAAATGCTAGTCTTCAGAAAAGAGTGCATCCATGTGTGTAAATTGAACCTAACCTCATAGATGCTAAAGGTCATGCACAAACATGACACGTGAATGTGTAAACTGGGATTTTAAAAGAAACAGGAAATGGGTTTGCAGATATCATTGAAATTACATGCATACAATAATGCATACACTAAATGTTTCTGTTCATATGGTCTTCCTCTAAAATGTGGGCTACAGACCACTGTGGTACACAGAAATCAAAGTTAAACCTATGTCAAAATCACAACACAGTAGATTGTCAGTATGACTTGATAAAATCAGAGTGGGGAGAAATTAATTTTCTCTGTGTTTGAAGAACATACTGAATGTTGTTTGCAATGTAAAATGATATCAAAGGCTTCCAGTACTTTCTGAATGCACATACTAGTATTATTTACATTTCCTTTAAAAAAAAACTTTATAGAAATTGGGGCTTCTTGAGCATGTTTCAAAGGAATAATGCCTCTAACTTAAGTTTTAAGCGTCAGCAAAGATACATCTTTAATGTTATCATGGAATATCCCTCTGTCTAAAGTTAATTCCCCATAAACTGTGTTTTAAATCTGCTTACATCATTCCCTTTATAAAATTAGCTACTTATCAATGCAGCCATTTTACTGATGTTATACTCCACATAGTGATAACATTAGAAGAGTCATAGAATGCTGTGATAGAACTGCTTTTACTTATTATAGTACTCATATTTGTCTGTTGTCAGCATAACATGAGGGTGTAAAAGAATCATTTTGAAGATCTGGCTTATGTTATCAGTATGATTCATTGGTGCAGTATTGTTTTTAAAGCATTTGTTTTCACTTCAGCCCTCTGAAAAAAAGGATTTTTGGCTATTTATTTGACATGTATGTGTACTGTAGCAGAGTAATAAGTAGTTTCAAATTGCACAATAAATTCAGAAAATGCATTGGCAAGTGAGAATGCAAAATAACAGCTACTGCTCTAAAAGTAATGTGCCGCTCTTTTGGAAATAAATAGATTTAAAATATCCTATATGGCTGGTAATATGTGTTTTCATGTCAATGACAGTGAAAAGTTTATATTCAAACTTTTTAGGTTTTGCAGACTTGATAGAATAACATGTATTTGAGACATGAAAATACATCTGTGCAGCTTGCTGTTGGTTTGGTCATGATGTTGGAAAAATTATTTGTATTAACATTGCTATCTGAAGTGTAATCTAAAATGCAGCCACATGATTGGAATAACTAAACAGTATAAAGCATGGAAGGCATCCATTTCTAAACTTACTGAAATTTCATTTCAGAATTCTTACATGTGGCTCAGAATAGTAGTGTAATCATTTCAGCAATTCCTTGTATGAAAATATCAGAGTATTTTCAATAGGGAAAATATACATGGTGTAGTTTCTAATCTTGTGACCTCACCTGTAGTAGAGCAATTTGCAATATATATTGTAGATAAAAAATTCTTCTTTTAATGTTAGAGCATGGAATACATGCAAAATATTTTGGTATGCATTTCAAACATTAACATCAATTCAAAATAAATAAAAATTAAAAAAAATATATGTGGGGTTTAATTCACAGAAATTAAATGCATCCAGTTCTTCGGAAGGCAGCACAGTTGATGTTGGACTCCCTCCAGAAGGGGAACAGCCAGAAGTAGAACCTGAAGAAGCTCTGGAGCCAGAGGCTTGTTTTACAGAAGGTAAGTGAAGCAAAATATGCCCAAGGTGATTAGACCTAACTATGTTGCTTTTTGGGCTGGGTTCTACTCTCAGTCAGACTTAAGAGGTAGTTTTGTAATTACGGTTATATCTTCTTTTTGTATTAGTATCTTCTTCAGAGGTGCTGCCACTTATATACTGTTCTGGAGCTCTGTCTGTCTTTGGTTGGTATTATAAGAGGTACAAAACTTTCACTTCAAATATTGAAACTAAAACCCTCAGATACTCAGGAAGATACTTATTTACAAGCACCTATTGCAGTAATACTGAAATTAGCCAGATGACTTCTGTTCATTTGTGATTCCTAATAAATATTTGCCTTGCTCTGACATCTCACAACTTAATATCACACTTCCCAGGCTGTGTGCGGAGATTCAAGTGCTGTCAAGTCAGTGTAGAAGATGGGAAGGGGAAAATCTGGTGGAACCTTAGGAAAACCTGCTACAAGATTGTGGAACACAACTGGTTTGAGACCTTCATTGTCTTCATGATTCTGCTCAGCAGTGGTGCCCTGGTAAATTCAGTGTGGAACAGTTGTGCAATATTTTAAGCAGCAAGCTTTTAGAATTACAGTTAATTGTATAGCTACAGAAGACATGTCAGAACTTAGTAGCCAATTCTTTTATATTCTAATATTGAAATATATCAACAAGCATTTAGCATGTATTGTATGATATGTACGTTTTCTCACAGGCTATGAAAGAAATGTGTGCGGAAAGGTCAAAATACCTATTGTTCATGGAAGTAAGAACTTAGTTGTATCAGACTGGTATTAACATGCCTTCACATTCCTTTTACATGCTAGTAAATTTTTTTTTGTTTTCCTCAGTCAGAAATACAATATGATTTGTTAGCTTTTTTCTGATTATATATTATATATATAATATCTATATATATATATATAATAATATATATAATATATAATGTATAATATATAATATATAATATATATATTATATAATATATATATTATATATAATATTCTTATTATATATTATAATAAGCCACAGCTGAGCTAGGAATGTATCACCAGCAACCTGAACTGTCAAACTGAGATGTAAGGTGCAAAAGTGATTCAATTATTTACCAAATTTTACAAAAAAAATATTTAAAAATCATAAGCTATGAATTATATAATATATTGTTATATATTATACATAATTATTATAAAATATATTATATATTGCATAATGTATGCGATAATAATTATTATTATACTACAGATTATTATTATATATTATATATGAAACTATATATTAAAAGTTAAAATTTTTTTTTTTACCAATATCACATTTTACCAACTTGATGTTAAATCAGGTGTGTTGAGTAAGTACTGAAGTAATTAGTACTTCGTAGCAGGAGCAGATTATACGATACTTGCTACACTTGGAATTGAATGCATGGTGATTCTCTGTCAATGCAGACAATTCCTTTTGAAGGGAGAGTTATTAATTTCTATTCTGGATTGCTTTGTGGGTTACTCTGTATAGTTTGATTTCAATTATTATTTTCTCAAAAATTCTGTATCACAAGAGCCAGTATTAAATCCCTAATATCATTTTGCTATAAAGTTGTAGCTACCACAGAGGAAATCCTTATGTCAATAAGAATTGCTATTCATGAAAATGAGAGAAAATGTGATCTGGAGAACTGTATTACAGTGAGTTTCATGGATCACCATTCAGCTCAGCCAAGAGAAATACAATATTGTATTTAGACTTGGCATTCTGAAAAAAATAATACAGTTTGGAGTGAAAGAGAAAGTTATGCTTGAGGGAAGGATATATAGCTTATATCACCTGTATCTTTCCAATTCAAATTCTTTCTTGGCTATTCTATCCTCTATTGCAAATTGTGAAGCCATTTAATTATATCTTTGAAAATCTTTTTTTCACAGGCATTTGAAGATATATACATAGAACAACGTAAAACTATCAAGACCATGCTGGAATATGCTGACAAAGTTTTCACTTACATCTTCATTCTGGAAATGCTTTTAAAATGGGTGGCTTATGGCTTTCAAACCTATTTCACTAATGCGTGGTGCTGGCTGGACTTCCTGATTGTTGATGTATGTATTCTTTTTCATATCCTGTACTACAGGCTGTAAGAATCAGAATATTTTGTTTTTAAGGTAAACTTTCTGTTCTATCCAATGGGAACTCTGTTTTAAAACTGTTATTGTGATACAGTTTATAATTCTCCTTCGAAGAGAAAAATTACATAGATATTATTATAGAGGTGTTTTGCTGATATTCTGTAGTTTTACGATGCTTTAATGCTTAATTTAAATGATGCCTTTTAATTTTTTTTTTTTTTTTTGCTGTATGGAAAGGATGCTGTTCATCTTCTTTAGTTTTTACTGCATATGGAATTTGAATATTTCAAGGCAATTTCTTTTAAGGTTTTGTAACATTTTAATCAATTACTGTAAATGTCCTATCACTTAGTCAGTGTAATCAGAAAGGAAAATGCTGCAAGGAACTCTCAGTTCTGTTGTACTACGCAGTACTCTGGGAGTTTTCACTGCATCACATGGGGACCTTAAAGAAGCACTTGGAGCACTGTAGAGGAGCACCCTTAGAACGGGGTACTCAAATCACTTTCAAAAGGCTTCCCCATCAAGGAGAGGAGTGGCATAACTTCAAGCCTACCTGCTCACAGTTTTGGGTAGCAAAAATGGAAGTCTACAGATCTTTAACTGTATAGCAGACATTCATTTCCCTTCCATCCCCGATAGCCTGACTACATCTGTATGTACTAATAGGGCACCTTTCAGTTCTGCCTATGTAATTCACGTGGAATGCAAGGTAAGGATGTGTCTTGGATTAACTCATTGAATTCACTCATGTTCACTCGTCGTGATTAGCAGCAGGATTCTGTAGAAATCATGATACATTATTCGTCTCTCTCAGAATGCAGTGATATGATAGACTATGAAGTCTTTACTACACAGAGCTTGGAAAACATAACAACTTTTATATCCACACCAGCACTGCTGATTCTGTGGTAAAAAGTGGCTATATGCACACCTAGTATTCTCTGGTTGAGTCTGTACCCTGCTGAAGTTACTGGCTCAGTAATGAGATTGCATAATTCATCATGATCAGTGAGTTTACAGAGACACGATGAATAATACTTCATACTTTCATTGTATGTTTATTGTATTTTTAACAAATACTTCTTATTTGATAGTCTGTGGTTTAGTTACTTCTGTGAACTTTATGAAAAACTTTCTTAGTTTTTCATGGCAACCTTATTCTAATGGATTTTTTCATGGAAAAAAGTTAATCTCTGAAGTACTTTTTCTTTTTTTAGTGTTTAGCCAGGGGAGAGATAACCAAGCAGAAAGATTAATTTGGAAGTGAGAGAAATAAGAGAGAACAGGAAGGTTGGAAGGGAAGGGCATTAAATGCTGGGTAATGGAAGATGTTAATTTTTTTTTTTACTAGGGCCACTCCTTCCCAATGGTTTACTATAAATACATTTCTAAGGATTACTGATGAAAGATAATTGTATTATTTATTTTACAGCTATTCTAGTATATTTTCTCATCTGCCTGCAGACCAGACCAGCGTTGTACAAGCCAGAATTAATGAAGTGGTTAAAGGAGTCACAGGGAATGTAATGAAGTGTGAATATGCCTAACAATGAAGCTCCTGCTATTGTCTAACAAAAAAATTGTTTATCAGTCTTGATTAGTCTGGTTAAATTTGAAGAGCACTGGTAGCTATGGCTGTTGAATAAGATTTTATAGACAGCAGAAAGTTACATTTGACTAAAGATCAGGTCTGAGTGTGGATTTTGAGAGCTTTGACATTCTTATCAAGTTCTGAAGGTACCAGGGAAAGTCCTGTCCTAAACTGACCATTCCAATTCACCCAACTTTTGGAAGTTTTCTTTTTGCATGAGACTTCATTTTTTCTTTAAATACACCAAATGATGACTGCTTTATGTGAATTTTGGAGATATTTTTATACCATTCTGCCAACATGATTTCATCAACAGGTACCTACAATATACTTTTGTTCTACTTTGTCTGACTTAAAAGATCTTTCTGCATTGTAGAAGGATTCCTGGAGAAAGAGGTCCAGCCTTGAATCTTCTTGAGAAGTTCAGGGTACACATCATTCCCACCATATGCATATGGATATACAAGATGAATGAGCAATATTGCCTTTCTGTTTTTGTGTAGGTCTCTTTGGTTAGCTTAACAGCTAATGCCTTGGGCTACTCAGAACTTGGTGCCATTAAATCCCTTAGGACACTAAGAGCTTTGAGACCTCTAAGAGCCTTGTCGCGATTTGAAGGGATGAGGGTAAGACAAAATGAAAGAATCTGAAATAATGCATGCATACACAGTAAAAATGCATGCAGAATAATTAATGACAAATCCATGCAGAAATGCTCCACTGTCATCCTATATATTTTACATTTATCACTCATGTATAAGCAAAAGGCTTCCTCTGCTTATATGAATGCATGTGTTACTGCACACATTGTTACAGTTATTTAGGTTCCTTGGCTTTTCAGCCAATTTCATGTTTTCCTGGAAGGCCCAAGGAATTATCAACTGCATGGATCTATGCTATGTTAATACAAAACTGAATTTATCCCATATAATTAAATCCTGCTATAGATAGAACAGTTTAAAAAAACAGTACTTCCTCATACAAGTGTGTGCACATATACACACACATATATGCATAATGTGTATTTCATATAAATATAAAATGCATAGTCTTTCAAAAATCTATTAATATATTATTCTATTAATATTATTTGGCAGTTTTTTTTGCAATTTAAAGGGTTTGTTATGAACTCATATGTTAATAAGTAAATTGGCAGTGTTTAAATGCTTTCTGTCTTTCAGATTAGATGACTATTGCAGTCTATTTGAGACAACGTTTCTAGTATATCAGAGATGCAGCTGGTATTTTATTTTATGACTTCTGGCTTAAATTGGCTGCATACTGCTTTCCATATTGATTTTAAAATGTTGATTTTAATCTATAGAGCACTAAGTGGCCTGAAAACATATCAGAAGACTTTTTGCTGACAGAGTTGGATAGATTTGAGAAGTTACTGTCCCTAGCTGTTTGTCATCACCCTATCGGTTTCCACATCTGAAACCCTGAATTGCCCAGCTGGGCGCTCAGTCTACTTCAATGCAAAGTCAGACTGATTAGTTTAAATCACTTCTTTAGTGCGCTGACATGGACAAAGACTTTACATAATCCATGACATGAAAGCTCTAGAAACATTTCTCTTAGGGTCAGTAGTCAACAACTGGGGGTGGTAGATATTTCTAGCTCCAACCACATCAAGGACTGACTTAAGCCTTCAGAGTCCATCTGTCTGCCTGGGGCATATTGCCATAGAGCTAATCAGCAGATGCACTTGAGCTGAAAAGCTATTGCTATAATTAAAAAGGATCCATGTGTGAGCTCCCTGCTGGAATCACTGCCCTTTGGCAGCCCAGGTTACAAGCTTATTAGTAAACTTATAAGTTAACTACTTATGACTATTTGGTGAGCTTCTGGAGGAAATGCAATGTTCTGTGTGTATGGAAATTAATAGACTTCAACCGAAAAAGAAACACGCTTTGATGAAAACCAAACAATTTAAATAGAAAATACCACTTCCTTGCCTCCAAGAAATCTTAGGGTCTCGTGGGCCCTGTCTTCATGGGCTGCCAAGCTACCCTGCATTTCCTGTGGTACACTACCACATCTCTTCTTAACAACTATGGAGCAATAGCTAAGTGAATTATAGTCCAGCTGGGGAACAGGGCCATAGAGAAGGCTGAGACTATGAAATACTCAATCCATGAAAATATTTCTGTAACCAAACTTTTGGATGATAGCCAAGAAAACCCTTTTTGGCTCAAATTATTAAGCTTTTTTTTCCTTCAAATTATTAAGCTTGCTTTTTGAGTATGTTTTCTACTACCAAATCTCAATTTTCTCCAGAAAGCAGACCCTTTCAATTTTGAAAAATGTATTTCAGTCAACCTCCCCCCCGATTTCCATAAAAATAATTTCAATAGAAAGGTTTCAGTCACCATTTAACAAATTTTACTAAAGTTAGCAATCAAAGTCCTTTTTACTAATTGTCTTTATCCAAGAGTTATCTCTAAACTAAGTGAGATTGGTTTGCATGTTTAGATTGATTACTGCTCTTTTTCTTGCTGAATAGCTACAGGAAAGGTCTGTTAAAATTTTATCAAAATATTTTTCAAACAAAATCTGTTTCATAGCTCTGCATCACCATAACTGTGGAGATCTCTTTAAAAAGTCATGTGCCCTTCTTCATAGGTAAAGGTAGTATATTTATACCCCACTATGTAACAGAACTTCATATTCCTTGGACTTTTTCTATCTGAAAATCAGTCTGCACACCACTTCACCATCTTTGAGAGATTCTGAATGCTTTGTCAGAATATGAATTCTCCTAGTTTCTTCAATAGAACACTCTTTTTCCTACAGCTTTTTTGGGAAAGTTAAAAAGTCTGGAGCTGTCTATGACAAAGTTTGCATATTCAGATCATGTCTGACAGCCCTGTAACCATTCGGTGTTCTACGAAGCTGCACATATTTTCTCTTCTGATGTGACGTACTTGTTTTTACAGATAAAGAGAAAGTAAAGTTTTCATAAATCTTCTTAGCAAGCTTTGTCAAAATGTTTCCCATGTTTAGACTGCCTAAGCATACACCTCTTCTTGATTTAAAAAAATTCCTCCGGAACCATGCTGAAGCAAATTTGAAACTTTAGGTTGCTTACATCAGACATAAGACCCATGTAAAACTTCAATAATACCTGGGTAAAAAGCACATTATCCCCCCCCATTTTTTTTTTAACAAGAGTGATGAGCAAAAAAACTGAATACAAAATATTACAGATTTTATATGTGCAGTACATTGCTTAAGTGGCAATTTAATGTGGTAAGGAGAAAAAAAAATCACTTCCTATCATGAAGATTTACAGGCAGTTTTGAATCCCGTAACTTTCATGCGGGTGTAAACTTTACCTAGAGATTTGATCCTGACCTACTAACTGTATCTCTTTGTAAAACACCTAGAGAGTTCTGACTTTAGCAAAAGACATAATAGGAAGCAGTAGGTGAAGTTAGATAACTTCATTCTGTGTGAGAGATGCAGATTTCTATTAGTTAAGCGATTAACCATTTGAATAACTTTTCTATGGATATAATGAATTTTGCATTATTTAAAGTCATCAATTTCAGGCTTAATGTATTTAAAGATACAGTAGCCCAAGGTGGTGAGGAAATTAGTACCAGGAAATTCTAAGGCCTGATATATGGAAATTCAAGATACCAGTTCATAACATAATCTTTTTGCTGTTTAAAATCTATAAACTGAAAATATGACAATGTAGTATAGTTTACTATTTGCATGGGCACTTATAATTACTTCCAGTGAGTATTATACTTCTCATATATGTGCAAGAAATTCCATTCCACACATTTTAAATTTTTAGTCTGCCATACTATTCCTTAAAATCTGGATTTGTTGCTCCCTCCCTGCCCCCCTTCCCCCCCCCCACCCTGAACTCATAATTCATAGAAAACCTTCCCCCAATGGAAAGCATGTGATGTTTCCCCTGCATCTTCTCACCACTACTATTGCTAGGGGAAGTACACTTGAATTTGCAGTTGGGACTACATGAAAGTAGCCTGTGGGAGTATAATTAAGAATTATGCTGAGACATGATCCGGCTATGCTCTCTCCCAACCAGCATCACTTACTCCTGTATGGTACTAGTCCCATGCTATCTTTTCCTAACCAGTAAAGGCACTCTTTAATCTCTTTCTAATACTGTCCCCACTTTCACTAGCTATATGTTGCAGTCAGGCCTTGCCCTCTCTTCTCTAAGCCCTACCACCAGTGGAAGCCAGGAGGTGTCTAGATCACTGTTTTCCTTGATGTTCTGTCTTCAAATGATTCATATGACAAGCTGGTCTTGTTATAGCTTCAGGACTTAGACTAAAAAGAGGAAAAATAGGTCAGCTGTAGAAATGCAGCAATTATGGAAAGAATAACATGACTGGACCTGCAGCTGTAAGAGAAAGAGACTTCTCGGGTGTAATGAGACTGAAAGCTTGAGGAAAAATATCTTCACTTCAATAACTATCCCTTTGTATCTCAATAATTAGTTCTGATGGATGATACTACTACATTTTAGAAATCTAGTTATATTTTTAAGTAGAAGAATCAAGATAAGCTTAAGTAAAAATGTTTTCTTAAATACTACCTTTTTTCAAAAATATTCCAGAATACGTAGATGTTCGCAAAAAAATTCTGTATCCATTTATTACTTCTATTCAAGTTTCCCACTAAAATCAGTGGATTCATAGATTTCACTTTTAAATTATTTCAACATTCATATTAAACTCATAATTTGTTTCGGTCAAACTATTCCTCTATCCGTGGCCTTCCACAGTCATGTCATTGACAAAGGTGAGAGTACAGATTGGTCAACATAAAACAGCACTGCAGAAATACTCAGGATTTACCCATTAGTGAGGGAATCCTCTCTGCCCTGCTGATGAGCAATAAAATGCTGTATTATTTTTGCTTATTGATCTATAATAGGTATCGCTAGAGATTTTTAGTATGATTAACAAACTACTTAGAGTTTTTAAATTTCCCTATTAAAAATCAACATTTTTTTACAATATGTGATTTTTTTTCTGATTATGACATATAAATGTCTGATTTAAAGACATTTGGGCAAAAAAACAAATCTGCACTGAAGTATGGAGAAAGTTCGTCCACCATTCTATGCATTTAGAGAGTCATAGAGCAATTTATGTTGAAAGGAACCTCATCTGGTCCAACTCCTAAATTTAACATAATTTCATTGAAGACATGTGAGATCTCGAATATTGTCCAAAGTATGCAGCACCCCAAAAAGGTATTGTTTTGACAGGAATGGATCCATGAAAGTTCAAGAAGTATTTCTCCTTTCCTTCATGGTGGTGGTGTTCATCATCTACTCTAACATTCAAAGTTTTTTTTTCTATTGTATAAAATGCCAATGAATGAGAGATGATCTACCTGGATGACTAGTTTAACAAGTAATTGAATCTATGGAGCCTATTAATTGTAGATATAAGCTTAATGCCAAAATGTTTTACAGGCTTAAGCTATATATTTATATTTCAAATAGAAACAGATAAGATAGTGTGCTAAAAGATCTGTTGTAATACTTACATCATATAAACTAAATGAATTATAAATAATCACATCTATGTAATGCCTAATGTCCTGCATTTTTAAAACAAAATCTTCATTAGGTTATAAGGATATGATTCAATTGTTTTTGCAAAACTGGCATTGGTGATCCATAGTTATTAAAGTGTATAATATTAGAGTTATTTACAAACAGATTTAAAATAGGAGTTAACTTTCTTGCAGTTCATCAATTTCATCATTAAATAAATCATTCTCATTCATAATGGACCTACTTTCTCCCCAACTGCCTTTTCTTTACTTTTTTATTTGATTCTGGCATGTTTTTAATCATCATTCATCATACATTAACACATTCTGCATTTTTCTTTCCTGAGGTCTGATTTTCCCCCAAATAATTTGGAAATTAAATCGAGTCTCTTTGTTCTTGGAGTCTTATTTGCCACTTGTCTGAACACTACCAGCTTTTATGTGTTTGGATGCTTAGCCAATTTCCTGGTTTGAATATATGTCTGCTTTTCTGTTTTTGTATATAACCATCCAAATCAACATGCACACATCCCTTAATTTTCTTTTATTTAAAAGAGGTTTCAAAATCACTTTCAAGTAAAAATTTGCTCAGTAATACTGATTTGGACTGTTTCTCCAGTAAACATATAGTAGAAACAAGTTTGTTGTGTTTGATGCAATCAGTTATTAGAAGAATACATAAAAATACAGATATGGTTTTGCAGACTTGCATTAAGTAAATTGTCTAAAAAGAATTAAATAATGCTGTTTTTCTGTTTTTCTCAGAATTCTCTTTACCTATTTGTTTTTTTTTTCATTCTTTAAAGTTACCATTTGCTATTATGTTTTTCCTTCATATTATGTTGACATTTTATCTTTCTTCTGTACCTCTTTTCTTACTTGTTACTCCCAACAATTCAAAAAGCGTAATACAGATGTTAGAATTAAAATAGAGTGTTATATTTAAAGCTGATAAAGCATCTGTAAGATACTGGTGCCTGTGTTCTTACACTGTGTCTCCTTGGTTTCATTGTACACTAGGTGGTTGTGAATGCCCTCCTAGGAGCAATTCCATCCATTATGAATGTGCTTCTCGTTTGCCTTATATTCTGGCTGATCTTCAGTATCATGGGAGTAAATTTATTTGCTGGAAAATTTTACTACTGTGTTAACACTACAACTGATGAGAGATTTGATATCAGCCAAATCAACAACTATAGCCAGTGTGAGGAGCTCATAAAAAACAATGAAACTGCTCGATGGAAGAATGTGAAGGTTAACTTTGATAACGTAGGCCTTGGCTATCTGTCACTGCTTCAAGTAGTAAGTCACTGTTTCTGTTTCTGTATTTCTGTTGTTTAATTGTAACAGTCAAAAGTAATTTCTTTAAGAAATCATTTAGATTAGACCACTTTCTGACTTGCAATTATGCTTATAAAAATCCTTACACAGAAATGTGGAGTACGTGTTTTAAAAACACAGAATCACATGTGTGTGTGTGTGTGTGTGTGTGTGTGTGTGTGTGTGTATTTATGTATGTATGCAATATGTAAAGAAATTTCAGGTAAGCAGAAATAGATATTTACCATATATAAGGTGTATCTGTGAACTTCTCTTCAAATATATATCTGCCTTGCATCTCTGATTATACTAGCTCCTTCTGCGCTGGAAGTCAAGTTTGGTAATCAGGAAAATTATAAAAAGTATATAGCCAAAATAATACACCTATAAACCAAATAAAAGGCAAAAATGAATTCTAGAAAGAAATTGAGCAGATGAATGTCAGCGGTACAGAATTCCTGTGGGGCTGGAAAGAATACTATTTAGGAGATTAGTTCATAAGATGTGAACTTCTGGGGCACATGGGAAGGTTTGGTGCTTTCAGGATACCCACAACTGAGATCAAAGCTTTAACTTTGGGACATTCCATTCATTTTTATTAACACTTGTATCCCTGTTTTTAAAACTTTTCCAAAATGTTATCTCTCATATTAGTGAAATCCTTATATTTCACAAGATGCTGACTTAAAACCAATATATGCAAACATGCCGGCCACGTGTAAGATACTTTTTCTTTCTTTCTTGAAGATTCTAAGAATCCTGAGAATTTGTACATTCGGAATTGCAGATATTTCCCTTATCTTTCTGATTTTTAGAGTTATAATATATCCTTTCCAGTTGGGATATCCTCTGTTAACTTCTTTCCCTCCACAAGGCTGCGTATTTTAGGGAAGCACTTCATCATAATTGATAAGCTAGTTCTTCCTGTATTTATCATTTATAATTAGTGTTAATTAATTATGACAGATTAGTTGTCATGGGCACTGGAAAAATAATAATTCCTGGTCTAGAGTTAAGTTAATTTCTGTGAACTAGAAGGGTGAATAATTTTGAGCTCTTGCTCAGGAACTAGAGTGTATCACTGCAACTGTTGAAAAGTGTCATGCCTTTGAGCCAAGAACTGGTGATGGCTTAAAGTGTGGGATAAATTCATGACTCCACAGAAGTAATATAAACAGTAAAGGTTATAAAGACTATGATAAAAGAAAATATGTAATTCAAACTGCATTCAACTTAGCTGCATTGAGTCTACATCAAATACACCTACTCTCCTGTAACACAGAAAATAACTTTGATATCAGGTATTACTCGTAATGAATAAAAAGTTCTTAAAAGATGTTGTGTCCTCTGTAGTAAAATATTAGACATTGCTTGCAATTCTTATATATGAATAAAAAATACAATAGAAGGCAAGAATCACCTATTAATATTGTACCATACTGGTGTTTATTGTGAGCCATCAAGACATTTAGTGTTCAGCTCTTAAACAGTGTTCCTGATGAGCCATTTTCCAGGAAAAGCATAAGATAAACCCAACTGTTCTGTTTATAGGCTACATTTAAAGGATGGATGGATATCATGTACGCAGCTGTGGATTCTCGTAATGTAAGTATACTCCCTTGCCTCCATTTGTTTTGACTGTATGAGCTCCAAGATTCAAGAATGTAATTTTAACATCTTTCAGAAATAACAGTAAAAATGAGAGAACAAGGAGTTATTATAGTTTTATAGTTAGAGCAAATGGGGACCGTAGAAAAAATACAAGCGACAAAGCAGAGGCGCAATCCAAAGCATTCCACGTTCTCAGTGGTACAGTCGGACCCAAATTCCTAAATTCCACAGCAGACTACACTACTGCCATCAAATTTTTTTTCCTCCTGTTGTTATGTGCCTTGAGGTATTACTTACATTTGGAAATAGGAACTGATAGCTTAGAGATGATTGTTTGTAACACTGATTATTTTTTTAAGGTTGATACTTTCACTGAGCCTTGCAGGCAGCCTGGCTCCTTCCCTCAGGGCACAGCTCCTATTCTCAACTTGGCCTGTGCATTTTCTTACCCTTTTGTCTTCCCCTTCCTCCCTGGGTACAAGTTGTGCTCTAGCTCTAAGTAGAGAACTGAATAAACTATAACCCCCTAGCTTTTTTGGTTAGCTACGCTCACAGAGAGAGGCCTGTTGTAGTGTAATGAATGTGCTTAGCTCTACCAAGAAAGTATGCTTTACTCTAAACATGGTTTGGATGCCTCCCTTTAGACAGCCTGTGCCCATTAAGCTGTGAGGACGTGTGCTGTAACCTGACCAGTGCATACTTTGAGTTAAAACTCAGGTTAAAGCAAGGGTCAGCTGCAGGGAAACTCTGCCAGAGCAGTGAGATATAAAACAATAAGAGAAGAAGTTATACAAAAGTGGCAACTCATGGTACAAATACTAAAATCCAGGGCAGTTTACTGAGCACCCATAGCAGTGAAAGCTCCACAAGCCCACATCAGGGCCTTCCCAGGAGATATATGGGAAAATTCACAATTTTAAGAGCTGTTTTTTCATGCCGTCTATAGATTCAGACAGATGGTACTATGCTAGTTTAAACCAATTGTGTCTTCAGTATTTTTTCTACACTCAAATAGGCCAGTTACATTTTCTAAATGAAAGATCAGGTTCTATAGCAGAGTCCTTTGTCAAGGTTGTAAATTCAGAGATTGCACAACAGTGGGATATGTGTGACCTTGAGCATGAGAAGCAAAGGTCAGAGTGACAAAGCCCTAAATTCTACCCCGCAGATGTTTGATTCTGTGTTCACAGTTAAACTAAGGCTTAGTATCTATGCATTTTTGCAGGTCTTGGATCAGCCTAAGTATGAAGATAACCTGTACATGTATCTTTACTTTGTCATCTTTATCATCTTTGGATCATTCTTTACCTTGAATCTTTTCATTGGTGTCATCATAGACAATTTCAACCAGCAGAAAAAAAAGATAAGTACTTCATCATTATTCAGAAAAGAAAGCTAAATGCTTCTTTTGGGCCCCCACACAGTGATTTCATTAATAAAAATATATCTTTCATATTTTATGATAAATTAACATGTGCCTTACATATTACATACATTAAATTATTAAAGCCGTATAGTTTGGTATGATGAGAAGTTGGTGGACAATGACAGTGTAAATCTGTCCATGTATAGTGAAACACTCAGTATCATCTGTGTAAAGATGTGGATTTGGTGCTGGAGCCTTTAACTGAATCATAAAAAGGCTAACCATTGAAATAGCTAAATGTAGCTTTAAAAATTCTTATCTAGGTTGCCTTCATAACTCAGAGCTCATCAGTGCTGGTTTTGAACCCCAATAATGTTTACATTGTGTTATCTTTATTTGTACTCTCTTTAGTGTTAGTATTTTGTCAGCACTGCATCCAAAATATCAGTCTTTTAGCTGCAGGACTTAACTAAAGTATGGTAACACAAAAAGTTATTACAGTACTGGAAGTGCTGCTGAATCCATGTGCTTCCTTTAGAAACTGGCTGAGATGGAGAGATGCTTTTTTTTCTACTCACTCCAAATAGTAATTTTAGGATCTCTCACTTTAAGTCCCCAGTGCTGGGAAAGGAAGAGGGTGTGAAATCTGATTGTCTGGATCCCTTCTAGTTCTCCTGTGGCATCATAGTTATCAATACTGAAAAATTTCCAAAATTTACTATAGAGGAGAAACAAGCGAAAGGAATTGGAATAGTTTATCAATTTGTGTCTCAGAATAACTGAAGGAATTCAGTAGAAGAAAGAAAAAGCATCTCTCTTGCCTGAAAGCTCCCATCCTCCGCAATTCTCCTCTCCCCAGTGAACATCACAGGTCCATTACAAAAATTGCAAGTTCAAGAGCCTCTCAGAAAAGATCCTAAACATTTAGAATGGAAGGTGTAAAGTAATCCTTCTGCTTCCCATGTACTAATAATCACAACAAAACAAGATTTTTATTTCTCTCCTAACTTTTTCTACAGATGAGAATGTGAACAAGAGTGCTAATTATTACTGCTCCGTATTTCTGGTTATAAGTAATTAAGGCAAGATATGTGATTGTAACCAGTTTTTGTTTCATTGCTTTACTTTGGAGGTCAAGACATTTTTATGACAGAAGAACAGAAGAAATACTACAATGCAATGAAAAAATTGGGTTCAAAGAAACCACAAAAACCTATACCTCGACCAGCAGTAAGAATGAAAATCTTGTCTCTTATTTTTACATTTATTTAATAGTTGGACTGTTTTAACTAAGCCGTAGGCTGAATTAAGTTGTAATCTAAAAGAACAAGTGATATAAGACAAACTTCATCCATTCAAAATCCAATCTTTTTGTCTTTTGTAGTCTGCTTGAACATGAAGGACTCTTTCATTTCCTTGTTTTTCTCATTTTCTTTCTGCTGATGACAATGACATTTTACATGGTATTTTTTTCAAAGCACTGGTTTAACTAGAACAATCAATTGTGCCAGTGTATTTGTCAAAATACATCTAAGCCTTAGGGTACAGTCTTTTTTAATAGCCAAGAAATGTTCTCTGAAACTGCTGTATAACGGCAACTTACTATATTATTGCCTGGAAAAAAAGTCCTTCTTGTCTCTCCCACTCTTCTCCTGCTGTACACATCCCTACAACGGCTTGCTCTCCTGAGCAGCGCTACCTGCGTGCCACGGCGCAGGGCTTGGCTTGGGGCTGAACGTGATGCCAGTTCTGCAGTTCCAGTCCTGCTTGTGAAACCTTGTGGAGCCAGTTCAGTGGCCAGTTCAGCCCTCAGTAATTTCTCTATAGCTGAGAAATGGAACATAGATTTTTTAAAGGTTATTTTGGTAGCATGGAGAGTACTGAACTCTGGGCTTGAAAACTTTATATATTTTCTGGCAAATGAAGTGCTATCAACTCTTCAGCCTGCCTGCCAGCAACCCCCCCCCCCTTTTTTTTTCAAAGTTTGCCAAGTTAAACGTTCATTTAATAGTCTGTTTCGCAAAAGCTTACAGTGAATTGGTTTGAGATGGCAGTCTTCCCTGCAACTTTAAAAAATGCACCATGTTTTCAAGTCTTCCCTTCAATGCCTGTAAATACAATAATCGCATGCCTATTTGATTTGTGTTTACATATACAAACGGAAAAATTCATACAAATGGAGGACTTCTTGGAAGACATGAAATTGTTTTCATGTACATCTACAAGATTCAGTTAATTTGTAACAATTTAGAAAAAGAAATTCTACCAATGCATATCAAACTGATTTTTTTTTTTCCACAGAACAAATTCCAAGGCATGGTCTTTGATTTTGTAACCAAACAAGCATTTGATATCAGTATCATGATACTTATCTGCCTTAATATGGTCACAATGATGGTAGAAACAGATGACCAGAGCAAAGAAATGGAAAACATTTTATACTGGATTAACTTGGTGTTTATTGTACTTTTCACTGGAGAATGTGTCCTGAAATTGATTTCACTTCGCCATTACTACTTTACTATAGGCTGGAATATTTTTGATTTTGTGGTTGTCATTCTCTCCATAGTAGGTAAGAGCAATTCATTTTCATGAAAGAGCTTATTCAGTGGAAACTGAAAATTTATTTTGGGAATTTAAAGTCTATTTGCATTTGGGTTCAGCACTGTCACTAGAATGTCTGTCTTCAGTTTTTCTGTCTTCTGATTTCATATTATCCATAAAATAACTGAACAGCATGGAAGAGAATTTTATCAATAGTTTTCATATACTCTCACTTTTCCATTAGTCAAAATTAGACCTTTGTTCTGAATTCAGTAGAAATTCCATAGCACCTCAGCACAGAAACAAACCAATAAATGAAAGGCGATTTTGACACTAACAGTGCCTAAATCCAAGAGCAAAATCTGTGTGGGACTGTTGTTAGGCTAACACGCTAGGCAGCATATTAGGACACCAGACAGCAGTGTAAAACCCTTGGCTTACCTCAGGGCTGTATTTGCCAAGGAGAGGTCTTACACCTGAGCTAATGTGAGCAAATGGACAAGCAGAGCTGAAGCACAGGTAGTAATAAATATATGGCTCCACTAATTTTTCCTTTATTTAGAGCAGAAACTTGGAAAGAACTTGAATAAAAATTTCTTTCATTTTAACTTCTCAGAGCTCCTTATAAACAAACTGGTTCTGTCATTTTTGGATGGAAACAGGATATAGTTACTGTTTTTCTGCTTCTCTGAGGCCCATAATATAATGCCTACCTCTGCTGCTCTCTAATGGGTTCTATGAAGCCTTTATATTATCAGTTTATTTATGTTTGGAATTGCTGTGTCATTATTACTAAATTTGTGGTCATGTTATTTCACATGTGATAAGCAAGTTACAGTTCTCTTCAAACCTATGTATTTTATTTGAATACTGTAACTTGATGGTTATGTGGTAATTTAATACTACTGTAAATATCTTTCTTCAGACTGAGATTATTATTAAATAGAAAGATATTCTTCTAATCTCAGCATTTGCTAATCTACACTATACTAATTACCAGCTTGTCCTAAAAATCTTGCCTTGTATATGTGTGTTTGTATATATAGTCATACAATTAATACATAGAAATGTCTTTGATGCACTTTTTCATTATTTTGCAAACTGCTTCAGAAGTTCTGTTGGGATTTATGGATTTCCATAGTGTACCAAAGTTTAAAAGTTTTTTTAAAAAGAACTGAAAAGCTGGAAGCCAAATTTCTAAAATCTGTTCAAATTTGCTATTTGTCTAAAAGATCTACAATGTTCATAGAGTAAATCTTTAGCAGTGGCTTTTAAATGTAATAATATTTTTTACTAATTTAACTTGTTTTTCAACAGGCATGTTCTTAGCTGAGATGATTGAGAAATATTTTGTATCCCCCACATTGTTCAGAGTCATTCGACTTGCCAGAATAGGTCGAATCCTGCGTCTCATTAAGGGCGCTAAGGGCATCCGCACTCTGCTTTTTGCTTTGATGATGTCTCTTCCTGCTTTGTTCAACATTGGTCTGCTGCTGTTCCTGGTCATGTTTATCTATGCCATATTTGGGATGTCCAACTTTGCCTATGTCAAGAGAGAAGTTGGGATTGATGACATGTTCAATTTTGAAACATTTGGCAACAGCATGATCTGTCTCTTCCAAATTACCACATCTGCTGGTTGGGATGGTTTGTTAGCCCCTATTCTCAACAGCGGGGAACCAGACTGTGACCCTCAGAAAGATCATCCGGGCAGCTCTGTTAAAGGAGACTGCGGCAACCCTTCCGTTGGGATTTTCTTCTTTGTCAGCTACATTATCATCTCGTTTCTGGTAGTGGTGAACATGTACATTGCTGTGATTTTGGAGAACTTCAGTGTTGCCACTGAAGAAAGCGCTGAGCCCTTGAGCGAGGATGACTTTGAGATGTTCTATGAAGTCTGGGAGAAGTTTGATCCAGACGCAACACAATTCATAGAGTTCAGTAAACTCTCAGATTTTGCAGCTTCACTAGATCCTCCTCTTCTCATAGCAAAGCCAAACAAAGTCCAGCTTATTGCAATGGATCTGCCCATGGTAAGTGGTGACAGAATTCACTGCCTTGACATCTTGTTTGCTTTCACAAAGCGTGTTTTGGGGGAAAGTGGAGAGATGGATGCCCTCAGAATACAGATGGAAGATCGGTTTATGGCAGCCAATCCTTCTAAAGTCTCCTATGAACCAATTACGACGACATTAAAACGAAAACAGGAGGAGGTGTCTGCTGTCATCATTCAGCGTGCTTTCAGACGTCATCTTTTAAGGCAAAAAGTCAAAAAAGTTTCAGGTATATTTAATAAGGATAAAGATAAAGATGAGGATGATCTGCCCATGAAAGAAGATATGATTATGGATAAACTAAATGAGAACTCCACTCCAGAAAAAACAGATATGACCCCATCCACCACATCTCCCCCATCCTATGACAGTGTAACAAAGCCGGACAAGGATAAATATGAAAAAGACAAATCAGAGAAAGAAGATAAAGGTAAAGACAGCAGGGAAACTAAAAAGTAACGGAGAATTCTGTTTGTAATAAACTGTTTACAGCATGAGAAGGTCATGTATTTGTGTCACCAGGACTCCTGTAGGAGGTACATGCCAAACTGACAGTTTTTACATATATAAATATATATATAAATAATTATATATAAAAAGGTCAGTGCCTATAACAAGACAGTGACCCCTCCTCATCAAACTGCAACTCTGTAAAACAGGGTAACATCTTGACAGGAGGTTGTTGTTTTTATTACCAGCTGACACTGCTGAAGGGAAGACAAAATGGCCAATCAGACTGTAGGGACCAGTTAAAAAAAGGTGCGAACCTATGAATATCTGTGTTTAACATGAAACACTCAGTAAAATAATTGTATCCACTGTTTGCATTTCAACAGCCACATTTGCCATATTTTTACAAAAGTCTGTGTTGGTGAATTTATCATTTTTTAATTCACAGGTTGTTTACTATTATATGTGACTATTTTTGTAAATGGGTTTTATGTTGGGGAAGGGGGTATGAGAACCAGGTGTTCTACTCTCGGATTCTCTATAATGTACAGACAGAAGTGATTTGCATGAAGGCATGCTGCACTTGTAGTTCATGCATGGAAAAACATGACGTCGCACAAAGCAACAGAGTCTAACTACTTCCACGTTTCAGGGTGGCTCTATATTTTGAGGTGCTTAATAAAAGTATCCATCTAGTGTCTCATCCAGAGAACTCTTAATGTGCCTGTAAAGTCCCATAGAGTCTACCGTAATAGAACAGATGTTTTATTTTTTCATAAGTCATTAAACTGTAGTTGAATAACTCTGCATAAAAAAATTCACTGGGGGATATAAAGTCCATTTTAACATATTCTTCTGTAGAAAACAGCTTACCTGAACTTGGGAAATTGAATTTACCAAAACCCCACAAAACTAAATGATGATGAAGTTGTTCTGCTTCACCCTGCAGTATCGTTTAGCCATCTTCTGCTCTCAGCAAGGTTGACATTGTATGTGTTGATAAAATAATACCGTCTATGTAAATAGTTATTTTATCCTGTGGTGCATGTTTGAGCAAACAAATAATGACCTGTGCACAATATTTATTGCATCAAATATGTACCACAATAAGTGTAGTTTGCAAGCTTTTAACAGCTAATATGAAGTATTCTGTACCATTATAGATTGGAAGCTATCACTGATGCATGTTTATCTTGCCTTTGCTGCTGTAATTTTACTCCTTCCACTGTTAAAAGTCTAATATGGGAAGCCATATCTCAGTGGTTAAGTGAAACAAATTGTCCAATCAGTCATCATTCTTTCATGACATCAAGCAATAGTTTGCAGCTATTTAAGAGCTTCTTGCTTTGCATTCTAAAATTTTAAGTGAATACTGTACGGTGTATAGTCAGACTGTACAGGATATGTTGCAAACTGCTTAATATGTTGAAAATACATGGATAGAATTTTCTAAGAAAGTATAAATATTGTAAAAATATCATTTTATTTTATTTTTCAGCATTTTGTACATAAAATGAGAAATGAGAATTATCTTCAGGTTGATGTCGCTGTCACTTTTGTTATTTTCTATCCATAGCACTTTTTAATTCAAGAACTTCACAAAATAAGAAACAAAGGAGAGAATGGGGTAGCTTTAGGTTTCTGCTTTTTTATTAGTACTGTATTTTTGCACACATTTTAATGTGAAATAAGTTTCAAACTGAGTCCAAAATGCACTTGCTTCCAAATAGATATAACTTGTAATTGAAATGTGGTTGGGAAGATTTGTTTAAAATTCTAGCACTAACTGCATCAGAAGTTTCAAGATAGTCTTTTTATTCATGAAATCTTTACCAGTGTTTGTTTACATAGACTATTCTTATTCTTGTTGATTCATGCTGCACTAGAACTGTTCTAAATATAATATGGGATCCACAACGGTTTTTTCTTTTTTCCACAGGAATTAAATAGCAAACTTGTATAATTGAGCACATCAGGACATTTTGTGTTTCTAACACAAGCAAAAATTCAATGTTGATTCCTCCTTTTACAAAAATAATGACTTATGTGTCGGTGAACTGCATGCAGGAAAATGCTATTACCATAAAGAACAGTAAACCACATTACAGTTGAGCCAAAAGAATAAAGACTTCGTTTTTTATTGTATTTAATTGTTCTGTCTTTGTTTTCATTACTAAAAGCTATTGGCTATCAAAAGGTGCTATGAAAAAATTAATATATAAAATATTAGAAATCAGGAGTAGTGATTAAAAGTCATTATAATAATAGAACTGTAAAAAGTAAAAAATTGAAGCTGTATACTTTCAAAAATATCTATATTTAATTTGATTTGCACTTATTTTCTTCAGGTGATTAATCCTATTTGAAATTATTGTGCAGTAGGATAATGTTTATATACATGATGCTTAAAACCCTTTTTGATGCCAGGTATTCTGAGACAACTAGAAAAGCAGATGTTACAGAAACTATCTAGCTACCAAGCCTGCAAACCAGTATGTATAATCTCAATGATACTTTACATTTGAAATCAAGAATCATCTTTATGTTATAAGGAAAACTTTGTATGCTACAGAATTTGTAAAATATTTATAATTGATTATTTTACTTTAAGGCATGAGGAGGTGACTGAAGTCAGTGGAAACTCTGCTGGAAGTTTTGATAAAGCATCAAATCCATAAGATTTTTATTTATCTTAGGGTGCTGAGTGCAATTCACCATAAAAGTTTAATATTATTTTCATACTATGAAAAATATGAAAAATAATATTAAACTTTTATGGTGAATTTATACACAGCACTTTTCACTGTAGAGGAGCTGGCATATGCACTGAATGATGCACACATGCCTATGGAAGTGCTAGTATCAGAATATGGAAGGTAGGTGTAGAACAGTATCACAACAGTAGTGGCAGTGGAATTGAAAAATTTTGAATGAGAACAGAGATGTGAAATATACATTTTTACTGAAGTGCTATGAGATTTCTAATATAAAAACAACAGAAAGGTCATCAAGAAAGTTAGGTAAATTTATCCTATATTTTATTTTTCTGTCTTCTGTTAGATGACCTTCAGTGCTCACAAATTCAGTGGCTCCCTATTGGAGAAATGTTGGGGGGAGGGACTTAAATAAATCAATTTTACCATATGTCAGTCTTGTTATGCAAATTACCTAACCCCACTTTACAGACTCTATTATGAGGTGCTTGAAATTATGTTGGAAAAATGCATTTTATCAAAGTCTTCCTTGCTTCTTCCCTAGCTGGGCTTCCTAAACTCCAAGATACACAGCATTTTCTGTAAACTTGAGGAACAAGAAATTGTCATAGGGCTATCTTATGACTATGACGTGATTATCTTCTCAAAGCACTAAACAGACTGTTCATTTACACTATTGCAAAGTGGTCTGTGATCCTGTAAAAATGCTAAAACTGGTTTTGAAAAAAATAGCATCTGAGACACTAGAAGAACAGCCAAATTTTTAGGTAGCAATCAAATTTGAGTGCTATCTCCAAATAGAAATTTTGTCTGTTGTAAATTTCCAGTAACGCCTTTAGGGTGGGATACATTAAACAAAGCCAGGAAAAATGGCCACAATCCCAAATAATCACCTCAAATACCTTATATTGTATCTCATCTACATGAAGAATGATACTATATGTCTTGTAATCCTACCCTGAATTTGTGCAGGTCTCTATGAAGTATCAGTCAGGATAACCAGACATACCTAATCGTGTATTTGATGTATAAATCTTAGCTTTGGATGTGGACCCTAGACCAGGACAAAACCTCCCAAATGGCCTTTGCCCAAAATGGAGCAGTAGGATGGTTTCCTTCATCTTCTCAGAGTATTCAGCCACTAATGGTCTGTTGAGATTGTTTAATCCAGATTTGGGAAATCAGTATTATTATACTAATGCAGCAAGCTCTTGGGCCACAGTGCTGCAATTAGAATTTTTATCTCCGCCTACAAAAAAAGCAGTTGTGTAAGAAAGGAAGAGACTGGAGAATCTGAAATTCCGTAACTTAGGTACTGAATTTATGGCTGTTTGGTTGATTTTGTGGAGAGAGAGAGCTATTAAATGCAGATATCTATAATAGGTTTGTATGAATTAGACCATTCAAAAAATAATCAGTATGCTTCTTGAGATGATTTATACTTAATAGTACAAACAATAAAAAAAAATACTTCAAACCTGACGAGCAGTTTTTTTTTTTTTTTGCTTGGTACTTCCCCCCCCCTTTTTTTCTTCTATATCTGTAGATTTAGTAAAAACACATCCTACCACTTTGCAAAGCAGTCATTCACAGCTTTATCCATCACCGGAAACTCACGTATTTTGCCCAGCCGATTAAGGCAGGACGGCGCTACCCGCTGCCCGACGCGATCTGCGGACCGGGCCGGCGCCGCTCCCGCCCGCTGCGCCGGGCAGGCGGCGTGAGGCGGCGCTGAGGGACGTCAGAAATGAGCCCATGAACAGCCCTCGTCGCGCCTCCCTCGCCGCTGTTAACCACGCCGCCGCGCAACGAGCGGAGGCTCCGGGTCGGGCCGCACCTCCCGCGGCCGCCGGCTCCGCCGCAGCGCTGCTCCGCGCCTCGGCGGCGCCGCCCCCTGCCCCGCCGGCGCCGGGGGGACGAGCAGCGCAGCCCGGCATGGGGCGGCCGCAGGGGGCTGTCTCCCGGGCGGGCAGGTAACGGGAGCCCGCTCCGAGCCGGCGGCGCTCCGTTGCCTCAGGGCCCTCCCGCGTCTCCAGCCGCCCGGCCCAGGTAAGGGGAGCGAGGGCCGCCGGTTTCCCGGGGGGAGGCGGGCTGCGAGCGGGGCCCGGCGGAGCCAGCGAGTCCCGCGGGCGCGGGGGGCTGCGCCGCTCGCCTGCGCGTGGCCTGGGGGGCGCGTCAGCACGAGCCCAACGGCAGGGGCGGGCGGACCGAGGGGGGGGCGGGCGGCGCGAGCCCAGCGGCAGGCGCGGGCGGACCGGGGGCGGCGGCCTTCGCGGGCTGCGGAGCTGCTGGGTATCACCCGGCCTGAGGGCACGGAGGCGCCGCTTACAGGGCCCTCCGCTAGCAGTGAAGGGGTAGGTAGACGAAAGGAGGGCAGGCGTTCCCGTTACTTGTATTATTTATAACTGGCACTGTAGGATTGATTAATCTAGGCGGTGTCGTGAGCAGGCGCAGTACTAATGCCTCAGCGGAGGACCCGCAAGTGCATAGCGCGGCTTGTTCAAGACTTGCCGCATCGTGGCCTGTGAAGCCGGCGGGCGAGGCGCTGCCCCCGGGCGCCGCGGCCGCCCCGGCGCCTGCAGCTCCCGGCCCCGGGGGCCTCGAAGCCCCCTGGACGTGGGTCTGCGGTACCGCGCCCGCCTGCGAGGCGGCAGGTGCGCGCCGCTCTGCCCGCGTGGCCGCGCAGGTGGCGGCGATGCGAGGGAGGCTGGTAACATCTTGCATAGCTACGGCTGCCTCCTGAGGTAGCAGAATGAATGGGAAACACGTTGCGGGTTTTCTGTGTGTTCTTATGGTGTTTCTCGATAAATTATGTACTGCTGCAATATTGTGCTAGTTCTTGCTTAGTTCAAGTTAGCTCGAACAGGGTACTGCTGTATTCTCCCCCCCCCCCCCCAGGTTTCTATGTGAGAAACTCTTCAGAATCTGCTTAGTGCAGCAAACTCTGGAGCAACAAAAATTGTAAGCTCTTTCTTTGCTTGAAGCACCTTCTGGTCTAGGTAGACAAGAAAGGCAAACTATTTTGGAGGAGAGTGGTTGGAGCAGACTAGTAGAGCTAAAAATACACAGGCTGGTTCAGGATGAAGAAAGTGCTCAGTTTTCTGTGTTCTTTCACTCATACTGGTGAATTGGTCCACCTGATTTTGAAGTGAGATCATTAAATTTGGGGATATGCTGAATGACGTGTTTTTTTTTTTTTTTACTGGGTTTTTCGTTTTGTACTGGATTGTTCTTCTACGTTTATTTCCTGAAATCTGTAGTAATGGTTGGGGGTTGGGAGGGAATAACTGATGTAACAACACAATTACAATATGCCACAGTTGTTTAATATGCATCAGCTATTGTGAATTGTAGTTTCAAACAAAAACCTTCATAAAGAAGATAGAGGACAGAGTACAGGCTAATTTGGTACTTGTGACACTGATAGACAGCACAGTAGTAGAAGTAGCAGCTCTCTTTAACCACAGACAGATGTTACGCTGTAATCACAGAACTGATGTTATCCATTGATCTATTTGTTCAAAGTGGAGAGTGGAGTGAATGGGGCTGAACTGTGGTTTGTTTTCTTTTTTAAATAGCTAAATAGGGTTGGAGAATCTTCTACAGATAGTGGGTAGGGACTAATTTAGAGAAACAATGGGCCAGAGAAAAGGGGAGTTGTGTGTGCCTGGCAGTGGCAGACATCTGCCCAATGTTTATAGGAATCTGAGAAAGGGAGAGCATCTTTATTACTGAAATAAGGACTCATCAAAAAGCTGTAACTTTAAGTGGAAGATTATCTAGAAAAATAAATGTTTTTCTGTGTCTTTTACTATTTCTAATACACTTAGGTATTGTTTTGTATTAGTTACTTTCTTACTCCATAGCCCTTCTTTGTCACCAATCATCTCTGAGGGAAAGAAATTAAGATGTTTTATTTTTGCTGATTCCAAAAACTTGTCAAATGAATAATGCCACATGATTATAAATATAACATTTTACTTTGAAAAATATTGCACACTGAACTGTTTCACTCTATTGTAAATTGCTTAACTTCTTGAGTCCAATTAAAAAATATTTGCAATTTTTGTAAAGTATTAATAAAGATGCAGGTATCATCCCCCCTTGGCCACCATCATCCTGTTTGTTTTATGGCTTTGATGGATGAAAAAGTCCCGTTGCAGTTCCCCAATGAGAACAGTCCCCCTTGGAAATGACTTCCATTACTCTGAATACCCTCAATTCTGATTATCTGTCCAAGCATTTCATGAGACCTGTGGAATTCTGTGCTGAGGTATGCAGACTAGGCCAAAACGGAGGCAGGTGGGGTTAAGTTTTAGGTAGCTGCCATAAATGATTCTCCTAGTAATCTGCCCAGGGAATGAAGTGAAAAGCTAATCAAAGCTAACTATTTTCAATAGTACTACATTCTGTATAATGTGCTCTTTGATGAACAAGTGTTGTTAGGTTAAAAAAAAGTAAAATGTATTTCCTAATTAGGTTTTGCAGAGCCATCTTAAAACCATGAAGCTGTCTGCAGATCAAACTTCCACTTACTTTCCAAGGTTTCTCTTTTAAGTAGTTTCTCCTGGTACAATATTTAAAAGGTTATGATGTTAAAAGAAAAATATCTTTATAATATATTGAAACTGCTTATACATAGAGAAGCAATTTTTGCAGATACTGTTCTGCAGCATTTAAAAACTGCCTTCTCCAGGGATCTTCCCAATATCATTGCTGTATTACAAATCAGCTTATGGCCTAAAGCTCCGATAATTTTAACAGCATTTATGTGTAGTACTTGCAGTGTTATCAAGTCATTTTACATCTATAAGATTATAGTGGGGTACTGAAAAGGGTACGTTTGATAGTATCATGAATTCTGTGTTATTACATGGATGTTTTGATTGTTGTTTTTTTCCTTTGTCATTCACACTTCTGGGAGCTGTTTATATTCAAGGGGGAATTGGATGACGCTAGATTGGACACTGATTTTCGCTTTGCTTTGAAGTGACAACAGCCTTCTCAAAAGGTTTGACTTTATATTTTAGTAATCAAATTTTAATTTTTATTACCTGGTGAGAACACAAAGGCCAAATGGCATGTATAACTAACCTTGAAATACTGTTTTAAATGAGTGCATTCTAAATCTTGATTTTATGTAGTCTGTCCCGTATGATGTTCTTTTTTTGGGTGTCTTTTTCATCAAGTGCCTTTGTCCCAGTTTTTTTGAAAGGTCTCTTTATTGTCCAATGTATAGATGGACTGAGCAACATGAATCATTAACTAGTGCACATGTTGTACCAAGTAGGTCTGGAAAAGACATGTATTCAAGTTGATATTACATTGTATTTAATGCATTTTTAACACAAATTTTCTTGCCTTATTCTGTAGGAATAATATATGTATGAGCACTTCTTAATGAAAATTTGCTAATATGTGTGGAAGGAGGGTTTGGAAGTAAGATTTGAGGAAGTGTTTTGTCTTGAGGTTGAAAACACCCAAATATTTCTGATATGAAAGCCTGGAGTACTGGTAATTTCCCAGCAGACATGTTTTTATTATAGCCTTGCTATGTCATGACTGAATTTTTTTTTTTGCGGTTCCCATGGCAACCAGGACTTTAGCTCTGCAAAAGGGAATGCTGTGTATGGTTTGGGGAGGTATAAATTTTCTTTATAACAGAAGAAGTGTTGATCCATGAAAAGAGCTGATCAGGCACCCTGGTGTGTTTTTTCATTAATAATCTGTGTTCTGCCTATAAGATTACATGTAAATATGAATTTCTATATGGCAGAAATAAGGTTACCACTTCTAATCCTTGTCACAGTGTAAGAGGTGTTGGAAAATGTGAAGGCTTATTGTAGTTTTAGCATGGAAAGCATGTTGTCTTCCAGGGGGAATCTTGACAAACAGGAGGCCACATGTGTAAACACTGTATATGCATATAGCAAAGTAATGAGATTTAAATTCACTCAGGATTTGTACTGGCTTCTACTAATGTTTACTTTGGCTTAATGGACCTGTTTCCAAGATGCATTAATAAAATATTTACTTTTTAAATGGACTTGCACATTTTAACACAAGAATCTCAAATGTTGTCTGCAGTTCACGTGCCAAGATTTGTAATAAGGGTCAATAATCTCATAAGTGTGTGTGTGTATCTCTTACCTTCTAAGATGAATGCTTTGATTATTTTACTCAAGATAGTTTACAAAGACAGAGGGTGAAGCCCAGTGTCACGACGAGAGATTTTTGCGCTTTCTGAATTCGGGTAACATGGTCTGAAGTTGCTGTATCTGCAGTAGGGTATTGGCGACGTAGGCAATGGGGACACCACTGCTTCCTCTCATGTTCTTTCTCTGAGCCAAATTGCGGATGCATTGCCAAAATTTGCTTCTGAAAGCTGTGGATGGTAAAACCTATTACTGCTTTCTTTGTATAATTCCTTTTTGAAAGGAAGGCTTCTGACAACAGCTTTGCATATCCATTTCTACAGACTTAAAGTGTTTATTACTCTTGAGAATAATGATATTGATAGGGCTGGGTGCCTAAACAAAACTTTCAGCATATAAAATGACTTAGTGAGGGGTGACTTATTAAATTTGAACTCAAGTAAGAACATGAATTCAATATGTAGGTTAGAATTGGAAATGAAAGGTTTGGGATCTGTCCTGAATACAGCATAGATGTTTTGAACTAAAGACTTATAGGAAGACCCTTGATAGAGGAAGTACATCTAGTGCATAGGCCGTTTTTTCTAAATTAGATTCTTCTTATTATTATTGTTTTCCCCCAAGAAGGAAAGCAAAATATTACTGGAGCACTTTTTCAGAAAAAAATTAAGTCAGTTCCAACTTGTCGATTTTTTTATTTTGTTATTATTTCTATTTTTCACTCTTTTGATAACTGGCAACAAAGAAAGTGGGGATGTTGCACTGTTACTAAAACAAATGGCACATGTAAACTACACAATTATTGTTTATTTTGTGAAAGCCTCTACAACGAAGAAAAACATCTACATGGCATCTGAAAGGCAATATAAAAGTGCATTGAAAACAAATTTGGGAGATGAAGTCTGCTCCCAGATCTCTGCAGAGATCAAACACGTGCAGTTCTGCTGGGGAAGTAGCGTATGGGATGGGAGTATGGCAACCTACTACTAAGATGATAGCTTCATCCAGACACCCATGTGTGAAAGATTTTTCACTAGCATGGCCGCCTTTAAATGTCATAGATTGTGTCAAAGCAATGGTTACATACACATAAGGGAGAGACCAAGCTTCACCCTTGTACCCATGCATGCATTCCCTGGATGCATTACAATATGAGTATGTTGAATAACAGCTTATAGCCAGCAGTAATGTGTCATTCAGAAGGCTCTATATGATTTTTGTGCATCCTCATATTTGGAAATTCAAGAAAATCAGAGTGGGAAAATGAGAATTTTGAACGTGGGTCTGCAAAGCGTGATAGCATCTGGTGGTTTATTGTGTGCCCCTCCTCCCTCTGCCATGCCAAGAAAACCAATTTCTAGTTTTGCTTGTAGTACTAGGCAGTGCAGTTTTTCACTGAGTGATTTGTCCAGTGCTCCCTTGGTGAGAATTCAAGAGGTGGTTGCTAGCTCAGACTTTGTGCTTGAGGTCAGGAGAAGGGATCCCTTAACTGTACTTAAAGAATGAAAAGAAGAGTTGTGGGTTGCAGTCTTGGATCTTTTCCATTGCATACAGAAGGGATGAAGGACTGGTGATTCCATGTAAAATTTGATGAATATGTCAGACAACTAGTTTCTGTAGCTCTTTAGGGACACATTAGAAGAAGGAACAATGCAGTGATATAATCACTGACCCCAGATTATTCTCAGCTATAAATCCTTCAATTGCAATCTCCACTGTTCCTTCAGCATGTGTTGTTCACATTTAAGGGCTTTTCAGATCATCTCTATCACCATCTGCTACGTAAAGGAAACAAAACAATTTCTGCGCGTGGGGAGCCAAAAGACCTGCGCAGAGAGATGAGGATTTGCAAAAATACATCTGGTCTCTAAGAACTTGTTTATCAGGTTGGTTTCAAAGACATACTCTGCACTAGTCACTATGCTGTCATTATGGATGAAAAACAAAAAGAGGTGATAAGTTATTTGTAGGCACGTACAAGGTTTTCAAACAGTTCAAGTACTGTGTACTGTATGTATGTATGCATATGAACTGTTGCAAAAAAAAGTTCTTTCATGCTTGCGTATAAGAAATGCTACACATCCTAATGTTTTTCCAGTTAGAATGAGGGAAACAGTCCATATGTGAAGCATCTTGTCAGCATGAATATAATATTATTTGATAACATTTGTTCTGCATAGGCAGTTAGAAGATAAGCAACAGTATTTCTTAACTGAAAGTATTCACTAGGTGTCAGTGCATGATCACGCCAAGCTGATGTTCTTGCTGAGAAGTTGTGTGAAAACTATGGTATCTCCCTTGTGAATAGGGATTTTAAAGGAAACCGCTGCTTTTGCCTTCAGAATGTAACATGGCTTAAATTTAAGAATAAAAGCTCATTAAAAGCAATCGATTCAATATATTTTATTTAGGAGTGGTTCTGATAGAAAGGTTGATTTTAAAATCATGCTTTATGCTAAGTAAAGGTATTCTGAAGACTTACAGTAGCCCATGGGTTGATCATCATCTAGCCTTTTTGACAAGATCTGATGAGGATGAAATGTTGCTGTATCTGATGGTTTGATGTACTGATCAAACACTGTACATGATACTGCTTCTGATCCTGGGTATGACTAAAATTTCCATGAAGATGAGGGGAAAAAAATCATAGTTTTCATAATGATACATTATCTGTAACACAAACACATTCACTTGTTTGCAAAACTGTTGTTTTCCATAATGGCTATAAAAGTCAGGTCCATAGTTGTCAATCAAAGTGGAGGACAAACACTATGAATACAGCTAAAATTGACTGGCTTTATTTAGGCAAATTATCTTATTCTCTTGCCATATTTTGTCACTAGAATGAAATGTGATGTTGTTTATTAGAATATCTCTTAATGTGTGAATTACATGCATCTCAGCATTAGGCTGTTTTTTCAGCAGATTTAAATTCAGAATATTTAAACTAGCTTTAAACTGATTTTAGTGACAGATGATTAGAGGAAGTATCTTTTTAATTCTGCAAAGGGTAGTAAGCTTACATTTAGCATTTTAACTTGTTGCAGAACTATGCTCTTTTCTGTCTTGTGTGTGGAGGTATTCAGTGGGAACTATACGTTAGTAGGTTAAAATATAGTCTGTCATTCACTTGATGAATATGAATATTTGAAATGTAGGTCACTGGCTTCCTTGTAGCTTCCACTTCATACAGAACTCTTCTTATTAGGTTTCAATTCATGCCACTTAGTGAGTGATAAACACACGTTTATACACAACTGTTATGCCTGATCTATTTACAGGTGAGGCCTTCCTTAACTCTACTATCTTGTATGGTAAGGAAGTTGTTAATACCTGTGCTAATAGATAAAAGAAGTTAGTTTAATCGCATACTCAATATGTAGTGGAAATAATGATTTGATCACTTGATGGCTGGCATTTAGTATTTTCCCTATTGTAGCTGTAAAAGAGAACCTATCATTGGTGTCATCTTTGTTTATCCATACCACTTAACTTTCAGATACTCTTCTATCTGTTTGTCAGAGACAGAGGAGTATTTCTTGATCTCCTCTTTGTTACATTGTATAATGAGATTTGTGCACTACATCTTTCACTATGGGATGCAGCCACCTAGCTAGCCAGATTTCAAGACTAATTTTGATTTAGCTTGCATAGAGAAGATCCATAAGATACAGGCTAATAAGACAAGCAGGGATTAGGTAGACCAGTGTCTAACATATGCCTCTCCCTTTTACTGACATACGGAATATAAATGTGTATAACGAGCTCCTAATGTAAGAGAGTTTGAGTATCTTCTCATTGTATATGATTCTTTGCATTTGTCTCTCTAAACAGTGGATGAAAACCCATTCTCCAGCCTCAGTTGCTCATCAGCTTCACCAGAATTACTATTGATTCATAATGATGGAAAATAGAGCAGATTCTGTCACTGTCTTAATTGCTTCTAACTAAGATTTAACAATCTATGTATAAGAAATGTTGATTTTTGTTTTTAATGACAACTTTGAAATTCTTTCAGGACCTCTCTTCAGAAGTTGATTTGTCTGAAAAGAGATCTCTTTGCTCAGTGGCAAATAATTTATTTTTCCTCTTTTGACATATCTTGAGAAATTCGTTAAAATCAATGCCAGTGCTTTCTGCTGTGCTGCTTTTCATTGCCAACCGTGACACTTTTTTTGGTATGGTTCCTGTGAAGTTCATGATTCTGTGATGCATTTTTTGCAGCCCTAATGATATGTTGGAGGTGATTAAAAAGGCACTTGCAACCTGGGAAATCAATTTGATGGGTCTCTTAGCTGCCACTTACAGAGTAATACATTGCTGTGTTTTTAGCATAGCATCCCACTCTTCCATGTGGGTTCTTCATTATGATCTGTAAGGATCAGAATACTTATTTTAGTCATGCACCTTAGGCATCACTTCTAGAATGTAGGTGCCTGTTCCTAGCAGGATAATCCTTAATGTCTAATTTAGCCTTAGTTTTTCCTACCCAGTCAATGAAGAAGCATTTACATTGTCAAATCTATGGCTGGTAGTGAGTTTTCTGTTCCACGTTGGCAGACTGATCCAGCTCCAGTCCAGAGATTATGTAGTCGGATTAGCATAGAAGCAATAATCCTTGTCTAAGACTATTTGGAATGTTTTGACTGGGGATGCTTCTCACTTGCTAAAATGGACAGGTTAGCACAATAGTATGTCTAAAATTTCTGACTTTCTTTGGAGTATGGGCAGTTGTGTATACTGGGAATCCAAAGCACTGATCCCTCCTCTATGGGTAGACTCTTAATATAATAGAATTTTCTCTTTTACAAGTGTTAGACATTGACTTTTTTTATTGTAGTTGAGAGCAGTTGCAAAGAGAGTGAGAGGCTTGGTTGCAGTTCTTTCCTCTGCCTGAAAGTATTCAAATCTACACCTGCGTCTTCCAGAAACATGCCATAACTGACAAGCTGCAAAATAGTTTGTGGAAGACTGGAGATCAGTGAAAAATGTAATCTCGGGAGGAGAGGAAGAACAAAAAGAAACATAATACTCTAAAAGCTAATGATTGTGTCATTCATCAGGCAAAGGGATATCTGGGCTTGCTTTCTGGCTCACAAAATTGCTTCTGTATTTTATACAATGTTTTGGGGATAGGGACTAGGACCACGGGCTGTTCCCTACCAGCTGCATTTCCTCTTCTAGAACTTTTTTGCAAACTGTTTGAGAAGACAAGTGGATTGTTTGCAGAATCCCGTTTTCTTACTGGGGTGTGGCTGAAGTTCATGTCATGCAGCAACCAAGTATATCTCAATTTATGAGTAAAACTGTGCTCAACATTATGAACTCTACCTTAGCTCTGATAGAGCTAGAAGGTAAACTATGTAGGACCTTTTCATTGCAAAGAGCATGATAAATCAGACGCCCAGTGAATTTCTCAAAAGGCAACTAATCTTCTTTCATATTATTTCTCTAGAGTACTCTTAGCAACTCTGCTACATACAAGCTTTATATTTGTTTACTTTTCCTTCAATAGTTTAATTCAGTGCTATACAGAGCATCATTTAAGATCAAAGATCTTTATCCAGTGCTTACATGGTGCATAAGTTCTTATGTTTTTTAGATGTGCAATATTGAACTTCACTTTAAAAAGCCAATTATGTTTTTAAAAAATACATACCAGAAGAAACATAAATGGAACAGGTGAAAGAATGGCTCTTAGAACACAATGTCATTGAAAGGTTGATGATTACTGGTTAGTTGCATGTCTTTATGGGCTGGACACTGTTTCCTCAGATGTTGTTTCTCCCTGTCTGTTTTTGTGAGCCGTGCCTCAGCAGCACGGGGGATAAAAAATGAGTACTATGATAGCAACTGTGCACAGCCTTTCTTAAAAGTATGCACAGGTTAAAGCAGTAGCTCCTTCAGTGACTTCTGGTGTTGCATTTTGCACAAGTGAAATAAAAAATTTAGTACTTGTATTGGGAAGAATGTAAAGTGATGTTCTCTTTTTGTTTTTTTTAAAGAGAAATTAGATTTTGAAAAAATATGTTTATTTTATGATTGTATAATGTACTTGAGGACCAGACTTACCATTTGGTGTCCTCTTTGATCACTGGAGCTGCATATGCATATGCAAAATATGAGACAGAAAAAGCCTAAAATAAGGGTGACTAAGGGTAGTTTTGTGAGTTCTCTGGTAACGTACCTGGACTGATTGTGGGCAATCCCTCAATATTAGCTGTGTCTTGGTTTAGAGCTGGTTTTAGGTGAATGTGACCAACATGTGAGGCTGAGGACAGGGAAGCTGTAGAGTTACGCATGAAGCTGGGCTGTGCAGGGAGAGCAGACCTTGTGGAGAAGAACTGGATTGGGAGAGCAAGGAGACTCAACATGTAGTTGGAATCAGTGGTGGCACTCAGGGCTCAATTTATCTAATATAAATTAAGTGGGGTTTTTTTGTTTGTTTGTTTTTTAATTTTCTTCTTTGTAAAATAAGAGATGTCCACAAAGCTAACAGAGGGTCAGTGTCAAATGTCTGGAGCAAATGAAACTTGGTATTATCTCCCTTCCTGATGGTTTTCCACCTTCCCTTTCTGAATTAGATGTTTGTAACTAAGTTCAGTCTAACTAGTTAAGCACAGAATATTCAGATTCATGGGTTTACGTTTTGGAGATTTTTATTATATTGTAGTACTGTCTGCAGTGAATTCTAAAAGAGCCACTAAAGACTGTCAAAAAAGGAAGAATATTTACATGATGTCTGTTTGTTAAATATTAATAAGCCTCCAAGAACACAGATGTGTGTGAGCACACACATACACATGTGTGCATATATGATATCTAAAATCAAATTTCAAGTGTTTTCCCTAAGTGCAGGTTCAGTAGCAACATCTGTGGGATTTATTTGCCATAAGCATTCCATGTAAAACATTTTCTGGTTTTGAACAGAAAATTTGATCTGAGTGTAGGTATTTAAGACTGATCTTGTACGTCTTTCATTGATAAGAATTTCTTACGGTTGGAAAACAGATGAATATAAAAAAAATCTTATACTTCCCAATTACAAATGGTCTTTGATGGTATTTATTAAAGTAATTATTTCTGCAAAAATGAAAATCTCCAGGCCGGCCTAGGACACATGCAAGCATTTTTTTTCAGGCATCTTTATGCCTAATTGCTAGCTAGGTCAAAATTGGTTTGACTCAAGGTCATCTTAAAGGTTTCATCGAGGCAGTGCCTTAGTAGAGAAGGAAGGAATATAAGTAAAAGAGACTCATCTAACCTGGTAAATAAGCAGAAAGAAAAAGAAACCTTATTAATCTTTCAGTTGTTCAATTATGGTGACTAAGACTCATAAGCAACCTGTTATAGCATTAAAAAGTGGTACTTGAACTAGGTGTCAGCTTCCCCTTTGCCATCAGTTTGTGTCTGTGCTCGTTCCAGAAGGGGTGGTCCCTCATCTTTTTTCTTCCAGTACTGTTGAAGCATTATGCTCCTGGACCTGATGTGGCTGAAAACTAATCTTTTTTTCTTCTTCTTCTTCTTCTTCTTCTTCTTCTTCTTCTTCTTCCTTTTTTCTTACAGCTAGCAAAAACTAGGTTAGTATGTATTTGTTTAGTTTTGCTTAATTGTCTTTCAGTCATGAAGTCTAGACTATGGTTCAAAAGAGACTTGTTTTCAAAGTTTTATGTTTCAGTCTTGTTTTCTATTATTTATCATGAAAAGTGGATTTCTGATTATGGAAAGAACTTATCTTAGTTATTGGTGCGTAAGTAATTGGAGTTGGAAATAATTGCCATGCTAGAAAGCTGAGCTATGATTGCCACAGATGAATTAATGGGAATCTGTGTATACTCTGGCACAGACATTCTTTTCTTACATTTTCTCTCCTAATCTTTTGTCATTTATTATACTGCTTTTGATTTCACTGAAGGCAGATGACAGTACTCTTAAGTTGATTGAAGGAGTATAAATGGAGGTTGGTAAGTGGGCAGGAGTCTGAGGAAGTTGAAATTTATGTAATTTGCATTTTGAAGAGGTGAAAATTAGATGGCCTGAATATGCTTCTTAATTTTTTTCCTCAAATTTGTTCCCACTTGACAGTAGTTTTATGGAGGTTTCTGGTATTCTTACACAAGCTACGTGTACATATATATGTGTGTGTGTATGTATATATACACATATAAGAGAGGAAGTAAGAGTCTTTCCATTTGTTTGTTTTTATTAAAGTATAAAGAAAAAGTTTCTACTCTGCTTCTTTTCATTTCCAACTGCAACGCTTTTTTGGTATAATAGGTATAATACCTATTATAACAGAGGTGCTGCGGTACTCTGTCTCTTAAAACTGAGGAAGGAGTTAAAGCTTTCTGATTTTGGCATCCTTTCATCTGCACAGCAAGCAGTGTATTCCTTTTCTTCACCATCTTAGAATAGTTTTTTTTTTTTCCTCCCTAAAATAACATTTTTGTCAAGTGTCAGATCCACTGACCAATATGGTCGCTTGTTAGCATGCTCATGTACTGTATAAAAAGGGCTTGGTTTCAAAAGGGGTAAACTGGAACACATTCTGTTAGGCACAGCTGGTTCAGAGATGGCAAAGTCCTCTAGGTTCTGTTAAGCAGTAAATATGGATGAATGCTATGGAAAAGTAATCCTATTCTGCTCTCGTGACGCAGTTTAAATTCTCAAACTATAGGATAATATGTTTTCACTGTGTATGTCCATACACAGTATTGTCCATAATTATCCAACTTCTTCTCCAACCCCAACAGCCATCCCTTCAGGCTTCATTAAATGCAATCAGTAGGACAGTGATGCTGATACAACTTTATGAAGCCAAAATAAGTGTATGGCTTCTGCATTTTAATATATTGATACTTCTGACTTCAGAGCTCTGGTTTGTTCAGAAACATGGGGAAACTCTGTCACACCTGCCCTACATGATAGCTTCTCACTATTTAAACTTTGGATTATTGTAATTCTACCTGTGTCAGGAGATTTTTAGGGCTGGAATATGATGGCATCTCTCCACTATTTGTGAGAAAGAAACCTCAATTTTCCATTTGCTTTGCCATAAATTGTAAGTAACTTCTCCGTGATGGCAGCAGCATTCAAATTAAAGGAATGCAAGCAAGACTAGTGTGGATTTCATAACAGAACATCAATGGATCAGTTCTTCTGACCAAGCAAGATTTTCCAGGCAGCAGCCCTGAGTGTACACCAAAAAGTCATAAATAGTTCATTCCTCACTTTCTTCTTTTTCTTCTATCAGTGTTCATTCCACTTGAGACCATACTGGCACATTTCTTAATACCACTGGATTCTGAGTTGCTGCATGGAATTAGCAGTGGCTGTGAAATTCATATAATCTTGTTGCTGCTTCACAATGCTTGGTCCCTGTTTCCCTTCGGGGATCTTTTCACAAGTATCTGCTTAGATCCAGAAGTCCCTGGGAGCTACAGAAGTACTTCCTACTCATCACAATAGCTGCTTTTTTTACAATGGTTACTTTATTTTGCAAAGAGGAAGGGAAGTTGGCAACCCATTCTGGATTTAAGGCAGCTAAACCTCAGAATCCAGAAGTTCAAATTCAGAGTTGTCAGTAGCCAATATTATTCCTGGTATGAAGAAAAGGAATTTGTTTGTGATGCACCTGGAACATTGAACATGGTTTCATATAGTAATAATACAAGTTCAGCAATGAATAATCCCAGTCCATAAGCAAGAGGAAATATAATTTCAAATTCCTTTCATTTTGTACCTCCACAGCTTCTTAGATCTTTATGATCATCCTCAGATGGATGGTGATGTCTTTCCCCCTCCTCACCATTTGGATAGTTGGTTGTATAAAAGAGCAGATCTTTACGTAGCTCATTCTTCATCTTAACGACAAAGACTTTTAAGAAGTTGAACCTTTTCCCTTCACAAACTGTGCTAGTCATTGGTGTAACTCTTGACCCAAAGCAGTGAGAGCCTTTCTTCCTCTAGACAGGTTCCTGGTCACTTTAGATTTTTAATTCTACAGCTGATCTTCCAACCAAGCATTGACAATGGTTGTCTTTCCTAGGCTACCTGGCCTCTGACACCTAAGTAATGCTCCTCTATGCCAGACTTTCTCAGCTGCCTCTAGATGTGCTTCACTGTGCTATTTCGCTGATAGATCTTTCGGCAGGCAAGTTGCTCTTCCTCAAGTTGTATAACAGCATCTCCCAATGTGGCAATACCCATGCAGTGTTTTCAGGAACCTCTCTCCTAACCCTGGACATAAACACATGTGTTTATCCTGGAGATTTTTTGAATGATCAGATTGCAAAAAGCCAGTTGCCTCGGGAAGAACAGAGCCTGCACATCAGTGTATTAGAACACAAGTATATTTAGAATGCATGCAAAGGACTTATCTCCTATTTCAAATTGTATGTTCCAGTCATGACAGACATGTAGGATGTAGAACACTGAGAAACAAAATGTTGAAGTCTGACCCCTTTCAGGAGATCTAAGAGATCTAATGTGTAGAACATGACATATCTTCCTGGGATCCTGCTAGCAGAAAGGTAGATAAAATTCTTATTTCTAGACCATGTGTAAGAGATTTGTTCTGATGTCCTACTAACAGTCTTCTGTGAGAGCCATTATGCTGTTGGAGATCTGTTTGCTTCCCATATTAGTAGGGGAAATGATAGCTCTTTTGTTGCTGAGCTAGACAGTAGCTACTGTTTTTCTTAGGCAAATGCCTGATCCAGTGTTTAGTAGGCTGATGAACAAGATGGTAACAGTTCCAACTGTCTGTCTCTATCACCAAGTATCAAGCTCTACCTATATATTCATTAAGCAGTAAGTTAGGGCTGATCTCACACTTGACAGAAGAGATCTACAGTAATTGTTTTTAATGAAGGATTATGCAATCAGCTATCAAAAAGTTGCTTAATCTAAGGATAGCTGATGGGAGTCATCCAGTATATGAATGTCTGTGTGGATTATTAAGTGAAGATAAAAGATGTTACCAGTAATTGGAGTTCTTTGCATAAATCTACAAGTACCTTTTGCCTCCTGGTCATCTCTTCCCTTTCCTTTTCTCCTACATGTAAAGATTTCACAAACAGTCCTGGAGGTTCCTGCAGAGCATTGGTGACAACTTCTTGACACAGGTGGTGGAGGAGCCAACAAGGAGAGGTGTGCTGCTGGACCTCGTACTAACAAACAAAGAAGGACTGGTGGAAGATGTGAAGGTCGGGGGCTGCCTTGGCTGCAGTGACCATGAGATGGTGGAGTTCAGGATCCTGCGAGGAGGCAGCAGGGCACCAAGTAGGATCGTAACCCTGGACTTCAGGAGAGCAAACTTTGGCCTCTTCAGGGACCTACTTGGAGGAATCCCATGGGTGAGGGCCCTAGAAGGAAGGGGTGTTCAAGAGAGCTGGTTAATATTCAAACATCACTTCCTCCAGGCTCAAGAGCGGTGCATCCCTATGAGTAGGAAGTCAAGCAAAGGAGGCAGGAGACCTGCATGAATGAGCAAGGAGCTCCTGGCAAAACTCACCCAGAAGAAGGAAGTCTACAGAAAGTGGAAAGGGGGACAGGCCACTTGGGAGGAATATAGGAACGTTGTCAGAGTATGCAGGGATGCGACGAGGAAGGCTAAGGCCCGTTTGGAATTAAATCTGGCAAGAGATGTCAAGGACAGCAAGAAGGGCTTCTTCAAATACATCAGCAGCAAGAGGAAGACTAGGGAAAATGTGGGCCCTTTGCTGAACGGGGTGGGTGCCCTGGTGACGAAGGATGCAGAGAAGGCAGAGTTACTGAATGCCTTCTTTGCTTCAGTCTTTACTGCTCAGGCCAGCCCTCAGGAACCCCAGATCCTGGAGGCAAGAGAGAAAGTCTGGAGGAAGGAAGACTTTCCCTTGGTGGAGGAGGATTGGGTTAGAGATCATTTAAGCAAACTTGACACCCACAAATCCATGGGCCCTGATGGGATGCACCCACGAGTGCTGAGGGAGCTGGCGGATGTCATTGCTAAGCCACTCTCCATCATCTTTGAAAGGTCATGGAGGACAGGAGAGGTGCCTGAGGACTGGAAGAAAGCCAATGTCACCCCAGTCTTCAAAAAGGGCAAGAAGGAGGACCCAGGGAACTACAGGCCAGTCAGCCTCACCTGCATCCCTGGAAAGGTGATGGAGCAGCTCATCCTGGAGGCCATCTCCAAGCATGTGGAGAACAAGAAGGTGATCAGGAGTAGTCAGCATGGCTTCACCAAGGGGAAATCATGCCTAACCAATCTGATAGCCTTCTATGATGGAATGACTGGCTGGGTAGATGAGGGGAGAGCAGTGGATGTTGTCTACCTAGACTTCAGCAAGGCTTTTGACACTGTCTCCCATAGCATCCTCATAGGTAAGCTCAGGAAGTGTGGGTTAGATGAGTGGACAGTGAGGTGGCTTGAGAACTGGCTGAATGGCAGAGCTCAGAGAGTTGTGATCAGTGGCACAGAGTCTAGTTGGAGGCCTGTAGCTAGCGGTGTCCCCCAGGGGTCAGTACTGGATCCAGTCTTGTTCAACTTCTTCATCAATGACCTGGATGAAGGCACAGAGTGCACCCTCAGCAAGTTTGCTGACGATACAAAACTGGGAGGAGTGGCCGATACGCCAGAGGGCTGTGCTGCCATTCAGAGAGACCTGGACAGGCTGGAGAGGTGGGCAGAGAGGAACCTCATGAAGTTCAACAAAGGCAAGTGCAGGGTCCTGCACCTGGGGAGGAATAACCCCATGCACCAGTGCAGGCTGGGGGCTGACCTGCTGGAAAGCAGCTCTGCGGAGAAGGACCTGGGAGTGCTGGTGGACACCAAGTTAAGCATGAGGCAGCAATGTGCCCTTGTGGCCAAGAAGGCCAATGGTATGCTGGGGTGCATCAGGAAGCGTGTTGCCAGCAGGTCGAGGGAGGTGATTCTCCCCCTCTACTCAGCCCTGGTGAGGCCACATCTGGAGTACTGCGTCCAGTTCTGGGCTCCCCAGTACAAGAGGGATGTGGCACTATTGGAGCAAGTGCAGCGAAGGGCTACAAAGATGATTAGGGGACTGGAGCATCTCTCTTATGAGGAAAGACTGAGGGAGCTGGGCCTGTTTAGCTTGGAGAAGAGAAGGCTGCAAGGAGATCTTATCAATGTGTACAAGTATCTGAAGGGAGGGTGTCGAGAGGATGGGACCAGACTCTTTTCAGTGGTGCCCAGCGACAGGACGCAAGGCAATGGGCACAAACTGAAACACAGACACTTCCATCTTAACATGAGGAAATACTTTTTCACTGTGAGGGTGACAGAGCACTGGAACAGGTTGCCCAGAGAGGTGGTGGAGTCTCCTTCTCTGGAGATATTCAAAACGCGCCTGGATGCAATCCTGTGCAATGTGCTCTAGGTGACGCTGCTTGAGCAGGGGGGTTGGACTAGATGATCTCCAGAGGTCCCTTCCAACCTCAGCGATTCTGTGATTCTGTGATTTGCATTTCAGAAGAAACTAAAATGGTGCAGGCTATGCTGCACGGCCTCCTAAACATGAGGGCAGATGGGGCATGAGCACATCCTATACTGGACTGTAGGAGGAACAAAGTTGTCTAGTCTTGATGTGAATCTACGTGTGAAGCATAAGGAACTATAGTTACTAGTAAGCAAGCTCTCAACCCCTAACACTCCACCCCCAAATCTCACTACGTACTTTCTTCAAACTGTGGAGTAAAGGCCACTAACAGAAAACCGGATACAGAATTTAACCAGGGATCTTCTTTGATATCAAACACTACTGTAAACAGTTTTCTGTACTGATCTAGCTTTAAAGGATTTAAACTCCTCTGTCTCTAGATATATAAATTCTCCTTGGTATTAGGAAGGAGACTGGTGTGTGCCCTAAAGCGCTATGGACCAGATATGGGATGGAATAAAGGACGGAGAGGAAACAGAAAGAGTTATCAAATAAAACAGAACTGCTGTTTTGAGTGTTTTTTTTTTTTTTAATATAAATAAGTATAAAACCAAAAGGGAAAGAAAAAGGGACTACTGATGGAGCCTACTGAGTGAGGGGCATGGAACAATTAGCTCTATTAAAGGAAGAGGCTAAAAGAAGGTATTCTGGGAAGGGTCATGGTTATGTTACAAAATACAAGAGATCATCTGAGATTCTAATTTCTTATTAAACTGTGTCAGTTCACCTTCACAAATCAGGGTCCTCTAAGACATTAAGATAAACATGAGTGTTCCCCCCCGGATCCCTGAGTGTGGAAGTGTGTGTGGTTTAAGCATCCTTGTAAATAACTTGTACTATGCGAGTGTCATTTTGCTTGTTTCCAGTCAGTCAGTGCAGCACCTGTGAAGCTGGTGTCCACCATACCTTATCATTAGGTTACAGTAAGAAGTAAAAATCTTGAATGGTAAGCCTTGACACAAAGAACTGTAAGTTGCAAGTGAAACCTGAAACAGGATTCAAGAATGTTTTGTAATGAACCAAGCCAAGTAGGGAACTGCTTTCAGCCCTGGCAACATAGCTATATAGCTTCAGCCAAAGGACACTGGCAGCCTAGCAGGTTCTGAGTTCAACTTATGTTCTTTCAATTTACTGATTCAGTACCATTGTATGGTAAAGCAGAGGGGATTACTGAGGTATAATTTGTATAGACTTTCTACACTTTTTTCTTTGAAGCTTTTTTTCCAGGAAGGAGCTGTTACTGCAACATAGTGCAGTTCTAAAAAGGGATTATAAAAAGGAGCCTCATTCTTTGTAGAGTCAGAGAAAATGCAAGCAAATATTTCAGTAGCACAGACATAATCAGGGAAAGGAGAAGTGAAAAAGTCATTTTGGGAATTTACTTCCTGCTGAAGCCTTCCTTTTGCCTAGCATAATTGTTCTAGAGAAAAATTTTAAAATGTATATTGTAGGGAGTAGAAGTAAAGAGGGGAGAACAGAGTGCTGGAAGTTCAAAGAAAGATGAAACAGTCAAATGATTATAAGCACATCTACTAATCACTTGAGTCACAGCAGGAAGTAGGTACAAACCTGGGTTCAAAAAGGATACAATTTCCCTTTCCCCATCTCTGTGTATATGTGATTAATTAGTCCAATAATAGCACTTCAGAGCTGGAAAGAGTTGTTGTGACTTTGCAGATGTTAGCTATAGAAACCGCTAGTCTGGCTCATACGTGGTGCCAGGGAGTTGCAAGGGCAGCAGGCTGCTTTCAGGGCAGGTGAGTCGGGAGCCGAGGGTGCCAACAAGGCAGGCAGGGACTGGTCCCCAGCAGGGCACAGTGCTGCAGTAGCCGAGCGAGGCAGGCCCAGGGATGGTGGCCAGGTAGGCCAAGAGTCCTGTGGCTGCCCTGCAGGTCAGGGCCATAGTCGTGAAGCAGGTCTGGGGTCAAACCAGGAAGTCAAATCTGTGGATCAGGGTCAGGATCTGGAGCGAGGGGGTTTGTGCCAGGTATGGGCATGGCTGCAATGTTGCAGCATAGCTCAGGCAGGGACCAAGGGCAAGAGGCTTCACTTAAAAGCAGATTCCTTGCAAAGGAGGGGCAGGCCCTTGCTGGGGCTTCCTCTAGCTCAGTCTTTCAAGGCCACAAGCTGCAATTCTAAATTGGCCTTAAGCCCAGGCAGCCAAACCCCCAGGACAGAAGAGAGATGCACTCAGGGTCCTCACATACTAGCAGAATAGCATTTCATATGTTAAAATGGTATTTATGAAGTCAGATGACTTGAGTTAACTTTTGATGTACATAACTGCAAATTTCACATGGACTGACTGAACAGTATTCAGAATTTATAACCTCCACTTGGCAGTTTCTTCAAAAAATCAAGAACACCAGTCTGTTAGCGAGGTTTGTGTGTGCAGTTTTTATGAAGTGTGGAGGAAACATCAGCCTACTTAATAATCATTTTTGGAGCAGGACTGTTTATTTTAGAAACATTGTCTGTCTGTAATATGGAGTTGCTTCAGTCTGGGATAAATGTAGAGGGTTTTTTGTGTTTTTTGTTGTGTTGTTTTGTTTTAATAACTGTCTTTTTTTGCAGTAGGTTTTTGCAGGACATTCTGGCTTGTGTGTGTGTGCTGCCCACTACTCTGTGATTAATTATTCTAATAATGCTTCAGGGCTGGAACACCATTGCACTTTGCATCTGTACTGAAAAGATTATTAAATCCAATTTTGAGACTACCATTCTCTACTTCATTCTGTCTCCATCAGCAGTCAGGCTGGTTGAGAGGTGAAGCCTTGGTGCTCAGTTTCTGAAAGCATACATAGATGCCTGGTTAGTTTAAACTTTTTCCTACAGACCAAAAAAAAGTCTGACAGGTATCTTCCAGCCAGTCAATCATTAGGGCAAAACTTCTGTTTACACTTTCCTCAATATTCTTGAAATTCCTTCTGCATGAAAAGATTTTTTCTGAATTTTAAGCCTAATATTTATTTTAGTGTTTTTAACACTTTTGGAGGAATGAATTTCCATTTTCTAGACACCTAGGAAGAGGTTTTAAGTTAAACTGAGGCAATTTGGTTAAAAAGACACTTACTTTGCTTGTTCAGACAGAATCTGGATGTTGTGCACATGATCCACTCACAGTTCATTATGATAAGTCTGACAGCTAATTTTTTCAGAAGCTAAAGCAGCTATTACTTTACAGTGGAAGTATGCTAATTCATATGGTCTCACTGTGGTTAAAGATCAATAATTCAGGGAAGAGGATAGATGCTGTTATTTAAAAGAATTAATAGTTAAATTTATGAGAGAGTCATAGCCGAAGATTGAAATTTGTAAACAGACATGTATTTGTCAGCTTCTGCTGCTTAATGTTTTCCTTTCAAATGAAAATCCTGGAGTACAAATGGTTTGAAGTGGTGATAAACTTGCCTTTGCTAAGACTGAAAGTTCATTCTTGATTTTAGTTTAACTTAAATTGTCATAAAATCAGTGTAATGCTGTTGTCTTCTGCTGAGTTGATACCCGATTGATATGGATATATGGAAAAATCAGGCTTCTCTGGGCTTGAAAAGACATTTTTCATTAAGATTTAAAAGGTTACAAATAGACTTAGTATAACTGAGGCACACAAACTGAATTTCTTTGCTCTTTCATTCTTTGCATTTGATGACTTCTCATTTAGGTTGAAAGTTTTGTGAGGACGAGGTTCACATTGGATTTTGACACAGGATTTTGGCTAGTATATTATAAGTAATAGAGATACACAAGCACAGGTTATATAGGTAGAACTTAAAGAAAAGGGTAAATGTCTAGTACTTACTCTCTTACAGGTATCTCATAAACTGCCTCAAGCAGAAACATTAGTATGCTTTAATAAAAGAAAATGTGTTTAGCTGATCTTAGGGGTTATATACATTAAAATGAATGGGGTACAGTTACAATTCAATAGAAATTGAAGTCACAGAAGATCTGAGTTCTCTCTTTCCTTTTTATTCTGGCCTTCAAGCTTGTGATACTGCAAATCTCAGTGCCTGACCATTATTTTTACCCCTTACACTTGGTATTCATTTGCAGTTGAATGGTAGTAGGAAATCACTGTCATCAATCTCTGAATTATTCTAATTTGCATTGAGATTTCAGATCCTTGTTTTGTATAAAAGCTCCATTGTTGTTTTGATAATCCTAGAATTTCTTAAATACACAGCAGCACTCTTCACTGAAAATCTGGGTAGCTGAGTCAGCCTCAAAGAATGTGTATAGGCAGTAAATGTGTTCGTACAGCTGCTTGCTTGTTTTTTCTTAGGAAAAAGGCACTGAAGGGGAGAATTGCTATTCACTAGTGGAGCTGCAGGTTATTAATAGAGAGACTTCTTTTTTTCCTGTCTCTAAATTTTGTCATTACCTTCCAGTGCAGAGTATCCTCACTGATTACTGAGTAGCTCATCAAAGCTGTTTTTCAGATGTGCTTTTTTTTGTTTGTTTTCCTCCCCTTGCTGTTTTCCCTTTTTGCTAGTGTGTAGATGGGGGCGGGGAGTGGGAAATAAAGAGAGAGCATGTTCCAGAGGATGCCAGGATGACTTCAGTTATTGGATGACTGCTGTCTGATGGATGGAGAAAGGAGGAGTAAACCTTTCAGTCTGCACTGACGGAGCTGAAACACAAAGCCAGTTTACAGGTAAGGGAGAGAAAATTCCTTTTCTGAATAGCTGCTCTTGGTCCTTGCCACAATATTTCTCGGCTATAAAAATGCATGTGCAAGCATCTTGCAGTTTGTGCCTCATTCATGACTTTGAAGCAGCTTCTCAGTTTATTATTCCACCATTCTAGGAGATTTCAACTACTATGAGATCCAAAGACAGTGAAATCATAGGCGTGCCTGATGCTATCTGATAACTTTCTCATGTGACAGTATAAGCATTCCATCTCACTGATGCTGAAGTTGCTCAGTAAGCCACGGGAAAGCAGGTCTTTTGTGTGATGGAAAAACTCGCTGTTGAACAATACAATCGTATCAGCTGTTAAACAGTGCAGGAAGATCTAAAATTGTTTTCCTTGAGTCTGGGTGCAGAAAGGACTTGCAAATGGACTGCTTCTAAAATTGTATGTATTTTATTTAGAATGTTGAATATACAGTGAAAATAGAGCCTCAAAACAACTTATAGGTTTAATTTTTTTGTGGATTTTTACATTACTATTTGGTTTGGAATGAATGTAGTTTGTAATTCAATCATAAAATTGTCATTAAAAATATGTTGCATATAATTAAATTATGTGTATAAAAGTGGAAAAATCTTGTAGTACCTACAGCAGTTACATACCAGATTTAATAAACTGTTGAAATATTTTGTATGAAACCTATGCTACCGAGTTTTCATGTTATCAGCAGATTTTAATTCATAGACATTGGGATGGCAAGTATCAAATAACTCGGGACAGAAAAGAGGATTATTTATCTAGCCACATTATTTGGGGATATAGGACTGGAGAATGAAGTCCTGGCCTCACTGAAAGAATCAAGGTTTTTGATACTGGCCTCACTGGAGCCAAGATACCAATGCATGAACTCTCTATTGACGTATTTCAGCATGTTATTCATGTGGTGAATAATTGTTATACCACAGGATCCTATTACGCTGGTTTGAAGCAGAAGTCTTCATTGAAATAAATGACTTGTGATTAAAAATTGTTGCCTGTTTATAGCCTTTTTTGCCCTTTTTTGTCAATCAGTCATTTATATGGCTTCACATTACTGATGGTTTAGATTACTATTTTTTGGTGTATTTCATCTCATAATTATTTTAAAGGAGCTACTGCAGATACTCAAGCTACCACTATATACTTCTATTGTGACTGTTCATTTTTATACTACACTGAAAATGCAATGATGGGATTATTTAATTGTCGCAGTCCATTTATGCAATACTGAAATAAAGGAAAGGGGTAGAAGCTTTCTGCCTTTTAGAGATTATGTAGTCATGTAATATGTTTATAAAGCTAGATTCTACTAAACGCTTGGAATTTAATTTTAATAGATTTCAGAGATCAAAAACAGTAAATGAAGGTATCCATTTTTGTTGTATTCACTGAGTGAATTCACTTTAAGCAGACTCAAAATTCTTAAAGTGTTGTTATTTTAAAAAAAAATGGAAAAAGTCAATAAAACTCTTAGTGACTGCTGAAGAGGATTGGAAAAAGCTCTATCCTCTGTCCAATTATTTATATACCTTACCAGCTGCAAACATGGAATGGTGTCAAGTTATTCCTTCAGAGAATAGAGCCTAATGCAAATTTGCTAAACAAGCAATCAAAAAAACCTTAAGACTTGCAGCAAATGTCAATGATTTATAAAATTTTTCTGGAAGACTGACAAACTACTTCCATATCAATGTTTTATACTGAAATGTAAACACTGGTAAATAATACTGACTGAAAAATACATGAATTGCATCCTAATATTTTTGTTATTTGTAGGGAATGGATATGTATCTGAAGCCATAATCAAAAATGTTAGAATACAATCTGAAACTTATATATTCCAATCACCCTTCAATCACTTTTTTTTTTTCCTCCTCCTATCAAATGAGAAATTTGACTCAAGGCAGCTCCAGTAACAGAGAGGAACTGATGAAAACAGAGATTTTAGTTCCACATGTATTTAAATTATTCTGTCTCCCTGGAAACGCTGCTGCTGCTGCAGATGGATTTGGCTTTTGGTGGCTAAAAATATCTACTCCTTAATAATGACAGTGTGAAAGATACTGAATAAAACTACTGTGTGTTGTCACTAGCTTTATAGTTTCCTAATGATTCAGGTATACTACCTGAACCACAGATTTGCATTTTCCATCCAAGGTTCCTTCTCAGATGCTGGCAGCATTCACCAGCTTTTTTGAAATGATATAAGCTCATTAGCCTTGGTTGCACACCCTGCTGAGAAGGGAGCATATGCGTGGGAGGTAGAATAGCCAAAAGATTTGAAAGCAGGTAGAAAGTTGGAATAAAAAAAAGTTCATGAGAGTGTGTGTTTATGTAACGTAATATTTGGGGTTCCAGGTTTACTCACATTGAAGTCAATGGTAGGAGCCCTACTTAAATAAGAGAATGTTTAAACCTGCCTTTTGTATCTAGTCCTTCAGTGTAAGTTAACTCTTTGTCAATAAAATGTTTCAGTTATTATATGACTTCCTCATCAGTTGTGTGTGTAGATGGCTAAAATATTACACAAACAGATTAGCAGTTGCTTTTTAAGTTTAATATTAAATTACCTTAAGCAAAAGCTGAAACCTAAATTACTAAAAATCTTGTCTTAAACAAAAAATACCTGTTACCATTACTAGGAAGTTTCATCCTCTAAAGAATTAACTCTTTGCTATTAAGAAAGTACAGTCACTTTTTTTTTTACATTCAATTCTTTATTATTCATTTTTTTGAGAAATATATTTTTAATGGATTTATAGCCTCCACATACCACAAATTCTTTTGTTGTTAGCTGATATTCAATATATACAAAACCACCGCTGGTATTCAATATATACGAAAACACCGCTGTGGTACCTTTCCTTGACCTCTCCTTTGTTTCCATGGGATGACTTCCTGATTGTGCCAAGGAAACAGAGCCAATGACAGACGCTTCCTGAATACTGCATGGTGGGCTGAATGTGTTTTGTTTTTGTTTTAATTCCTTTTTGTTGTTGTTGTTGTTTTAGCGTAAATCACAATTGCTGATTAACTTTCCAACACTGAATGAGGCATTTTTCCCGTTCTACAATGTCTCAAAGGCAACATGAAAATATTACAACTTATTGTTACACAGATAAATAATCCTCTGCAAATTAATACTAAAATCCATTTTTATGTGACAGCAGAAGTACCAAAGGTGATTTAAAGTAAAAGCTGAATACTTGGTTTTGATTAGTTGAAATGAGTAAGAGGAAGTGATATGGTAACTTTCATTCTATAAGAGAGTATTAACATATTAATAAGGCAGATTATTGAATGGTTTATAAGATTTTTTTCTATGAGGACAATATAAATCATAGCAGGCCTTCTTGAGAATAATTTGTTTTGTATTAAGATGAGCAAACCTGTGAATCACTTTAATTTTAAAGACAATTTCCTATAGTACATGACAACTTAATTATAGAAATATAATATGCAGAGTTACAATTTAAGATTCCATGCCCATATCTCAGGTAATAAGTAAATCTGAATGTTATTTTGGTGAAGAAAGGGTATGAGAAGTTACTGGAAGTAACAACAGTGAATTTTACATCTGTAGTGGAATTGTACCAGTTTGACATGGATCCTTTGATTTCTGGATATAGAAGCAGAAGTTCTCCTCTGCTGAAAACAGTAATGAGAAATTTTGTCTCACATTGCCTGTCACTATTTTTGGCTTGTGGAAGATAGTGACAATAACACAGAGAAAGAGAAAACTAGAATAGTACTTTTTTTTTTTTTTTTTTGATGAGTTGATTGTAGGCAGATGAGCTACAGTTTTCTGCCAGGCTAGGCCTTTCCAGCATTTTTCTGCATTATTTGTTCTTGCCTGCAGAAAAGAGGATTTAATTGTTCTATGCTAAACAGCTGATATCAGACCATGTGTGTGAAGATAGGCTGTCTTGCCACATTTGTTGCTCTCCAAAAGAAAAGAAATCCATTCATCTTGTTTCTCATCTCCTGAAATTAGCTGCTTTCTATCATGTTACATATAGGTAGCACTGTTATTGTCAATAGTTATGGCAAGAGCAAGGTAAGAAGGATTTAGTTTTTTGAAACGCTACAGATTTCAGAGGAAAGAGTAGCTAACCCTGAACCAAAATTCAAGAAACCATGGGTCAGAAGAAGAGAGCTGTTGGATTCATGCTGTCTCTCCTGGCTTTGGTGGCAATGCTGAATGAGTGCCCAGGCTATATGTTATGTTAAACAGCATGTTTTACAGAGCCGGGCTCTACTGTTGTTCCTGCGTGGGGAGCTGGGAGCAGCATAATGCAAAGCAGCTGTGCTGAAAATATGCAGAAAACACTACTGCTGGTTTCAAAATCTCTTTCCAGTTGCAAGTGGGGTGCTGAGCAAACCAAAGGTTCTCAGTCCTTTTGCAAAGAGGTGCAAAAGGATGCATTGTTAGTATGCTGAGTCTTATGCAGCAGACAGACGAGTTCTTCCCTCATCTACGTGCTAGCTTCCTCTTTCCTCAAAGTCTGCATTTCCATAGAAGTAAGCAGAACTGTTGGCAGTGTCTTGCGCTCTCTCCCACACTTTGATCTTACAAGCAGCTGTGATGACTGCTGGCCAGAGCTTCGCTACAAGCAGCCTCCTGGAACATGGTCTAAAAAGTAAAAACCTTTTCAGAGAATCCAACAACGAACTTTAGAAATTTCTTTTTGGGTACAGATGCTTCTGTGGTGGAGGTAAAATACAGTGCACTGTATCTTTTCTTCAAACAAAAGCAAAAAATAACCTGGTTGCTTCCACAAAGATTTCTGCTGGATAGATTTTTTCGTTGGTGAAAGCTTAAAGCCTTACATAAGAGAACTAGCCAACACCAGGTCTTTGGTGATGTCACCTGAAAACTTTGGAGGGGGCTTCATGATGAGCCCAGAAAAAAGTGTTGTGGATGACTTAGGTGGAGGTTAGGTATCATATATCTGAGTCTGTAACCCAGTTTCAGCATGGCTTTCTTCTTTAATCTCGTTTTCCTCTAGGACTCAGTGTCTTCTATGCATCTTGGACTCCTGTGGAAGCAGCTCTTGCTTCTAACACAACAGTGAGCTTAGAAAAGTGTTCTAAATGAAACACAACCTCAAACTAAACAGCTTGTATGGACAAGTCTTCTCATGTTGACAGGAAAGCCCAGTCTTGTTGATTGCCTCTGAGCCTTCCTTCTCTGCTGCTGGGTTGTGCCCTCATTGCTGGAGATCTGAATGCTAAGCTCCTGAATTCCTGGTTGAATACCTCTTACTCATCTCCCTTTGCACTTCAGAAGGTCATTCTGAGAGAAGACTTAGAAAAGCTAGCCTAGAATTTTTTTCTGTTTGAAGGATTGTGTGTGAACGTATCTCCTGTAACTGTTGACCAGTGTTTCTCCTGTGCTCTTTGTTGCTCTGCTTGAACCTTAGGTGTTGTAGCAAAGAAGTGAACTGAGACATCAAGAAGGTTGCTTCACTACTGGTCTGTGGGGGGGGGGGGGGGAGGGTTATAACTGCATGATGGAGGTGAGGATATTTGGACCATTGGTAGTGTTGTGTGATGGCCCAGACAAGCAAGCATGTAGGAGGACAGGACCTTAAAAGATGTTTCTGAAGAACTGAAGGAGCTCGTTCTACCATGGCTGTATCCATGCTGCATATAGGAGCTGAGCACATGCCAACATCCCCTCTGCATTCCAAATTCATTGCCAGTGGAGCCAGTTGACATGTGTTAGAGCCGTACAGCGATATGTAGGCAGTCTAGAAGATTAGTGGATTAGTACTCAAGTGTGAAATCAGGAGTGCTCAAAAGTTATGGTATAGAAACCCTGCAAAGAGCAGACTTGGCAGGATTTGGCTTGCAACATCAGAACAAATTCCCAGGTTGAATTGCACAGCCTTATCCTGCAGGATTTACCTAGTGCTATAGGTTTAGCTAGACTGAAACAAACAAACAGGGAAAGACTTTTCCTAGTTTGTGTAACTTGACCACTGTGATAAGCACAAATTTAGGTATGTAGTAACCAGGGATTTTTTTTTTTTTTAATTTATTTCCATCAGTCAAAAAACTGAAGCAGTAGAAATTGCTGTATTCTGCATATCTTATATAAGGTTTTTCAAAAGGGTTTGATATAAAGAGAAAACTTAAAACATTTTCAGTTGGAAACAATTGTGGTTTCATAGAGGATATGCATAATCCTTGCAAATGCAAAGGCATGCACCTGGGAAGGAAGAGCCCTTTGCAAGAATATATATGGGCTGGCGCTGACTGGCTGGGGAGCAGCTCTGCAGAAGAGGTGCTGGGGGTCTTGGCTGGCAGACAGACAGCGAGCTGAAGGTGAGCCAGCAGTGTGTCCTGGCAGCCACGAAGGGCAAGAGCCTCCCACGCTGCATTAGCAGGAGCACAGCCAGCAGGGTGAGGGAAGTGATTTTGCCCTTCTACACAGCACTTGTTAGACCCTATCTGGAATATTGTGCCCAGGTTTGCGCCCCCCCCCGCCCCCCCCAAGAGAGACATTGATAAGCTGGAGCGAGTTCAGCAGAGGGTCACCAAGATGAAGAGGGGCCTGGAGCACTCGCCCTGGGAAGAGAGGCTGAGGGACCTGGGCTTGTTTAGCCTGGAGAAGGGAAGGCTTTGAGGGGGACCTGAGAGAAACTGTCCAGTACCTATGAGGAGGTTATGAAGGATGGAGTCAGGCTTTTGACGGTGGTATGTGGCAGGAGGGCAAGAGACAAGGGACATAAATTGAAAGGAGAGGTTCACGCTGGATGTAAGGAGAAACTTTTTCCCCATGAGGACATCTGGGCCTTGGAACAGGTTGCCCAGAGAGGTTGCGTGGTCATTGTCCTTGGATGTTTTCAAGACCAGGCTGGTTAAAGCCATGAGCTTTAACCTTTAACGGTCTGATCTCCTAGCTGACTTTGCTTTGATCAGGAGGTTGGACAAAAAACCTGCTGAGGTCTCTCCCACCCTGAATTATCCTATGACTCTAAGCAGATTTTATTTTTTCCATCCTACAAATGAAAAGTTGGACAACTTACAGATAAGTGCTCAATTCATTTTTTAATTTATTTTTGAAGCAGTTCCTCATAACTGTGAACTTGAGTGTGTTCTTGCATGGAACTCCCATCTTATGAATCAATTTCACTCTTACCTCCCATTAAAATTTAGAGTTTTTGTAACTTATGTGGTGATTTTTCTGTCTCTGGTTTTGTGCTGTTAAATAGAGTAGCAGTTCTTAAGGAAACAAATTCAAAAGGGCATTTTTATTTGCCCCTCTCGTCCTCTCCAGAGGAAGAGGCATGAAAAGTGCAAAAGAAAAGGAATAGCTGAAGGGGGGGTAAAAAGCACATAGACTTCTCAGCATAATCTATCTCTTTGGGAATTGTAAAAGAAGATCTGAAAGACTTTGTCTGAAGTCATGCACCTGTAGAGCAACCATTGGTGCGAATCACTGTATCTCTCTTCCCCCAGACTTTTAGCTGTAGGATTTTACTGCACAGTAAAGGTGGCACCTGACTTTGCAGGGATCAACTAGTGGTATTCCTTGGACCTACAGAGAACAGTTTCTATGCGGCATTATCTTGCTCTGTGTTGCTAGTTTTTACAGATTGTACTGGTGAAACTGTCAGAGCTTACCTCTGGCAACTGCTGCTTGCAATTGGAGCTGCCAACTACAGCAAAACATGTATTGCAAACATTAATTTGAATTCTGAACAGCTGTTTGATTCATATTCTTGTACCTCTGTTGTTCACTGTTTGCAAGCATTCATGCAAATGGATTTTTGTCTGCATTAATGCAGTGCTTTACATGAATAGTCATTTTCACAAGCAAATGATATTCTTTGTGAGTGAAGTTGTCACTTTTGTTTTTGACCATTTTTTTTATAACTGTCAGTTGCACAAAGGGCAAAATAATTAAGTGTGATATGTGTGACGAAGCAAACACCTTGATTAGTGAACAGTTCATGACCATCTCTGTTACTGGCATTTGTTCAGCAGGTGATTAGATAAGCAAAATTTGTTTTTTTAAAGAAATCAAGCTCAGTTTGCAAGCTAAAAAAAGATGTACATTCAGAAAGAATATTAATCACAACAGATAATCTGAACATCTCTGCTTCTGAGCATCAATATTCACGATTTAACTGTGAAATTATTTGCCAAGTCTCCCCTAGCAAGTTACAGTACATGCTGACTGGCCAGTAGGTGGGAGTTGTTTGTGATGAGTACTTTGCAGTAATGTTTTATGTCTAGCATCTGCTTTCTGCATCCTCCTGTTCAGTTTGCAATCATTTGCATAGAAGTGTTTTTGTTTAGAAGCGAATCTATATTGCTGCTATGGGCTTTGTCTCAATTTTTCCATACTTTCCAGCTGATATATTTGAGACATAGCAAAATGCTGTGCAGCTGATTCATAGGTCAGTCTATAATGCCTTTATTTTCAGATGTGAATTATTATCCAGGTAGACTTTATCATCATATGTGATCTACTTTCAAGAAGGAATTGATACAAAATAAGATTTCATTAGTGAATGAAAGAGGCCATTTATTGGATTTTTTTTTCTAAATACCTGTAAGTTCTTGGGCTTTTTCCTGCTTTTCCTGAGCTTTTAGTCAATGACTGATTCCTACAGTGAGGCTTTTCTCTAAAGCATGAGGATATATTATCTGAGGCAGGGACCTATTTTATTATTTTATGTAAGTTGTTCTATTTTATGTTATGGTTACTGCATGTGGTACATAATCTCTTTCTTTCTTCCCCCCCCTCTTCCCCCCCTCTCTTCCCCCCTCTCTTCCCCCCCTCTCTTCCCCCCCTCTCTTCCCCCCCTCTCTTCCCCCCCTCTCTTCCCCCCCTCTCTTCCCCCCCTCTCTTCCCCCCCTCTCTTCCCCCCCTCTCTTCCCCCCCTCTCTTCCCCCCCTCTCTTCCCCCCCTCTCTTCCCCCCCTCTCTTCCCCCCCTCTCTTCCCCCCCCCTCTTCCCCCCCCTCTTCCCCCCCCTCTTCCCCCCCTCTCTTCCCCCCCTCTCTTCCCCCCCCTCTCTTCCCCCCCCTCTCTTCCCCCCCCTCTCTTCCCCCCCCTCTCTTCCCCCCCCTCTCTTCCCCCCCCCCTCTTCCCCCCCTCTCTTCCCCCCCCCTCTTCCCCCCCCTCTCTCTTCCCCCCCCTCTCTCTTCCCCCCCCTCTCTTCCCTCTCTCTTCCCCCCCCTCTCTCTTCCCCCCCCTCTCTCTTCCCCCCCCTCTCTCTTCCCCCCCCTCTCTCTTCCCCCCCCTCTCTCTTCCCCCCCTCTCTCTTCCCCCCCCCTCTCTTCCCCCCCCTCTCTTCCCCCCCCTCTCTTCCCCTCTCTCTCTTCCCCCCCCTCTCTCCCCCCCCCCCCCAGCTATTCTAACACAGCCAGTTTGGGGCCTTTCACTGGTGTTTGGAGACACCTGCTTTCTAAAGGACTGCTGCAGTGAGATTGTTGCCATGGTGTGCTAAAATGTCAGTCTGGCCAGACTTTTACATCGATTTACTCGGTATATTTTGGGTAGTGTTGTAACTATTTTAAATACCACCCTTCCCCCCCCCCCCATTTACAAGAGATTTTTTTTTCTTCTAGTGATAATATGTTGCCTATGAACTTTTCCAGTGTGTGGTGCCTGCCCAGTACCTGGCGCTGTAGCGAGGCGAAGCCTGTTGCCATGGAGCTTTGTAGTCTTGCTTTGCCAGTCAGTGTCCCTGCAACTAGAGAACTTGTTAAATGATCGCTTTGTAGGAGTGGTTTCTTCAGGGTGGAGGAGGATTAAGGAAAAAAGGAAGAAAATTGGGCGGGGGGCTTATGAAAAACACATTCTTCTCCCAGCAGGCTTCCATCACATGCTTCTGCTGTGGCAAATTGCCATTTCCTTTAGGAATCCGTATCTGTGTCAGGCAATTGGTGTTTGATCTGTAGCTCACATGATGCATGTGTGGGGTTGGGTTTGCTTGCTTTTATGTTCTTCCCTCCATTTTCAGCTTTGTTTTGCCTTTCTGTGGATTAGTGCCATGTTAGCATGGTGAGAAGCATGGCAGAGGATGATGCATCACATCTCTGTGTGAGCGCTTTGGTGAAGGATACATCAACAAACAGGAATGCTTCCAGTGCCAACTCGTTACTCAGTTGTGTGAGTCAGCAGGATGCTGGTCCAAATCAAGAAGCAGCTTAGCTGTTAGATAACTATTTAATAATTACACAAAAAGGTCTGTTTTTAATTGAACTCTTCCACCCAGCTTTATCCCCATTTCACCTAAAAGTTTGGTGTAGCAGATCTGTAGCTGTAGATGTTTGTTGTCTTAGTGTTTGCCTCTGGAGGCTGGAACTGACTGGTGTCTTACTGGGAGTCTAAGCATATTGAATTATCGCTTCTTTTAATTTCAGTTTTTAATCTATTCTGTGCATCTGTTTTTCTTAGTCGTGTGATGCTGTTTGGTTCCTATATACAGGCATTTACTTTTGGGTATTGTATTCTATGCAGAAATGCAGAGATTTTGTTATTTTTCTTCAGAATATATATGTTGCTATAGTATGTCTGTGTCTATGAGGTTATTCCCGTTCCATATGACCTACTGTTCTGCTTACTGTGTGACTTTTTTTCAGTGAAAGTTGTATCATTGTGTGGTTATGCTATCCTTATGGTTCTGTTATCTGATAAGTTGTTTATTTGCATATAGGTTTACTTTCTGTCCATATATATGAAAGTATGACTTTTGTAACTCCTTTGTGTCCTGCCCCTGAAATCAGTAGAGTTTTCAGTTAAGATCAGATAGGATCCAGGTTTTTTTGTGACTGTAGTTGTTTTAATTTGGGTCCCCAAAACCTGAAAATACTGATTCAGGTGTAGCTGCAGTACAGGAAAAAGAATGGCAGTTCAATTAGAATTGCCTGGCTTGGTTCCCTGGAAGGTATGGTTGTTGACTTAGCGAACCTTTATATCACTGGCTTTGGGGCTTCATTGCTGTTAGAAGTTTGACTGCTGCTTTTTCCTGTTGATTACTATCCTCCACTGGGATATATATCACATCATCAACAGAGGGTGCGAAATAACAGCCTGATGAACAGTATCATGTTGTATGTCACCATGCTTGTCTCCTAGTTCCTGGAGATGTGGATCTTGCTCAGGTACTGCATGCTGTCCATGTAAACAATGTGTGGGTTAAATGTATCAGAACATTCCTTATTTACTTCTGTGCAGATGTGCCTCTTTCTGAAGAATATTGGCTTATGGAGTGGCAGCTGTTAATGCAGATGTTATTCTAAAGGAATCTGCTGCTGATACATAATGTGTACAAACAGTTTTGGATACTTGTTAGTCTATTGGTATGATATCTGAGCTTCTGAGTAATGAAAGTGTTTTTCCTTCCCCCTATCTCCTGGAGAGATTTGATACCAGAGAGACTAGGATCAACAGATCCCAGACAAGTGGCAACACCTAAATATTAGTGGGAATGCTTGGTCAAACAACATTTGTACCTGGAAGAGAGATTCAGGACAAAAAATAGGCAATGAATAGTTAAGCTTTCTTTATGAGTCATGGTGATACTCAACTTCTGCGGTGCTCCCCTATCTTCTGGCTTACCTTCATCAGGTAGTGGGTATGGAACTAACCTGTATGTCACTCCCAAGGATTCTAGGAATCACTTGTTACAGTTCAAACAGAAATTCTTGTTGTCTTAATAAAATGGCCCTGCTGCTGCCAGGTCACGACACTTGATACAAATGTAGGCTATGCTAGATGCAAGGAAATTTAAAGTCCTTTGGTGTGAAAAATAATTGTTTCTGCTACTAGCTGTAACAGCCTTACTGATGTGCAAGATGCATGTTAGTCATGTAGTCACTGTGTGGCATACTTGCAGAAGAGAATGTCTGACAAAAGGGCTTTTGGGGGGGGATTGTTTCAGGCTATGAAATTAGTTCTTGCTTTCTGACAGTCTGCATGCTAGTGATGATTACAGCCATTGGATTTGACTTAGAATTCAGTTTCGACAGGGGTTATTCGGACTTGAAACTTTAAGATTCCTGTAGCCACAATCTGAATATGCTTGGACATGGATTTGACCTAGGTTGCACTTGTACAGTAAACCTTTTGTCAGCCCTTTTCTCACTTTCCTGTCTCTTCACTGAGATGTTTGAATGTAAGCATTTTCTTTCTCACACTCCAGCTGCTTCTTCACCCTCTTCTACAGTCAAGCTATAATCCTTTGGTTTTGATATTGCAGTCTGTTGCCATGGAAATAATTGTGATTTCACAAATTCAGTGCTATAAGCACTGCAGGAGGCAGTGGAAAAGGTGGTTGGGAAAAGAGGTACAGCGAGGACATGGGGGCATTTCAGAAGAGTTGTTTCTGAACCTATCTTTTGAGGTTTTCCCTTTTCCCCCCACTTTTTTCCTTTTTGTGTGTGTGTTTTTTCCCCTTTTTTGTAAATGTGGTTTAATTAATGGTTGAAGCTTAACAATTTGGTGTATTCTTAAGTTGCTTGCAGAGGTTATTACAAAATGATGCAAAATGTTCCTTTTCTTGTCCTCGGGATAAGAATATACTGATTTCTTTGCTGTTTGTGATAACTCACTTTTGGACAAAAGGGCAAGGGCTTCGAGCTAAGCATGTTCAGTTTAAGTCATGTCTTTAGCCTGAAGAAACCCCTCTCAGGAAAACGTATTTTTCATAAATAGCAGAATAGGCTGAGGTGATTATGACAGGCAGATGCACTTAAAGCTCTCTGTGTGATTGACAGTATTAAAACCTAATATATTCATTATTTAATTTTTAGTGTGCTCTGCATTCAAACAAGTGCAGTCCTGAAAATCATTTTATGCAGCATCTGTTTTTAGCATTATATTGTGATTCCACATCTATACTGAAGTCTTTTCTCTAAATTGGACACATCCATAAAGGCATAATGAAACTTATGGAGGAAATCAACTTTGTTATAAAATAAATTGAATTGGCAGCTTTTACTCTTAAAGACTGCCTGTAACAAAGTCAGTGAGATGATGAATATACTTATTATATGTATTTTTGATTCCTTCCTGGTAAAGTTGTTTAAAACTCTTGGTAAGGAGCCATTTAGCTAAAGGTAGTAGGATCTGGCTGATATATAAACTCCTCCGTGATAAATGAATTTGAAGATCTTTGTTGCATGGATAACCAGCAGATGTTTCAGTGCTTCATTGCCTGTTCCTGTTACAGGTACATGTGACAGCATTGCAGCTATGAGTGGAATTTTAAAGAGGAAGTTTGAAGAAGTTGATGGCTCCTCATCCTGTTCCTGTGTGTGGGAATCAGATGATGACATTTCTAGCAGTGAAAGTGCTGACAGTGGAAATAATGTTCATCCATCAGCCTCTAATCATTTTATCCGTAAGTACTAAAGTGGTGTGTAAGCATGATCCTCCATTTTACATGACCTAAGAAGGATTCAGCTTACTTGAAAGAAATGTAGTGTAGGCTATCTGCATTTATTTTGAAGCTTTTTTCTGTTTTTATTACATTTCAGTGTTGAGATTGTTAGAAATATTTCTTGTTTAAAAAAACAACTATTTCTCTAATAGTTGTTTATGTAAAATCTAGTAGCTGTCAGAGTGAGATTCAGCAGTAACTTCACTTTTTTTACTAATTCATTTATATCTAGAGAAATTGAAATGTTTCAAGTATATGGAAGAGCACTTTCTGTTTTGGGTGGTGATTTGGGTGAGGAGGGAGGAGGGATTATCAGCAGTAACTTGGCTTGAAGTCCAGTGCTTTTGCTTGACCCTGGCATTTCAGAGTTGAGAGTAGCCTGCGCTATCTGCTGTTTTAGAATAGCTAATCCCTATGGCTTTCCACCATACTGCCTGAGCCAATGCAATCACATACCCCTCTGTCCTTTTCTTTCACTCGTTACAGGAGTAAACTCAGTGTGTAATTCTCTCAAGTGGAATATTAGGTCTGCTCTTGATGTCTATATGAGATGCTCAAAGAAAGCAGCAATTCTGTCTTACAAAGCTAGGCTAGTGCTATTTGTGAATCACAACTGGAAGGTTAGTGTAGTTCCTTACCTGAAAATGAAAAAAGGGCTCCTCTGAGTAAGGAACCCCTGTGCTGCCTTCTTTCTGAGCAGACTTTTCAAAAGCGCATTGATAGATTGGACAATCAGGCTCAGAGGGTCGGGGTGAATGGATTGTTCTTTGCCTGGAGGCTGGTAACAGATGGGGTAGCATAGGGGTCTGTCCTGGAACCTGTCCTGTTTAACATCTTTATCAATGATCTGGAGGAGGTGATGGAGTGCACTTGCATCAGGTTTGCAGAGGATCACAACCTAGGGGGAGTAGTCGATGGCCTCAAGGCTCCCATTCAGAGGGACCTAGGCAGGCTGGAGGAATGGGTCGATATGAGCCTTGCAAAATTCAGCAGGGACAAATGCAAAGGCATGCACCTGGGGAGGAAGAGCCCTTTGCAAGAATATATATGGGCTGGCGCTGACTGGCTGGGGAGCAGCTCTGCAGAAGAGGTGCTGGGGGTCTTGGCTGGCAGACAGACAGCGAGCTGAAGGTGAGCCAGCAGTGTGTCCTGGCAGCCACGAAGGGCAAGAGCCTCCCACGCTGCATTAGCAGGAGCACAGCCAGCAGGGTGAGGGAAGTGATTTTGCCCTTCTACACAGCACTTGTTAGACCCTATCTGGAATATTGTGCCCAGGTTTGCGCCCCCCCCCGCCCCCCCCAAGAGAGACATTGATAAGCTGGAGCGAGTTCAGCAGAGGGTCACCAAGATGAAGAGGGGCCTGGAGCACTCGCCCTGGGAAGAGAGGCTGAGGGACCTGGGCTTGTTTAGCCTGGAGAAGGGAAGGCTTTGAGGGGGACCTGAGAGAAACTGTCCAGTACCTATGAGGAGGTTATGAAGGATGGAGTCAGGCTTTTGACGGTGGTATGTGGCAGGAGGGCAAGAGACAAGGGACATAAATTGAAAGGAGAGGTTCACGCTGGATGTAAGGAGAAACTTTTTCCCCATGAGGACATCTGGGCCTTGGAACAGGTTGCCCAGAGAGGTTGCGTGGTCATTGTCCTTGGATGTTTTCAAGACCAGGCTGGTTAAAGCCATGAGCTTTAACCTTTAACGGTCTGATCTCCTAGCTGACTTTGCTTTGATCAGGAGGTTGGACAAAAAACCTGCTGAGGTCCTTTCTAACCTGAATTATTTTCTGGTTTTATGGGTTACATACATGAGAGATTCAGAGAGAATTGAACTAGCTCTGCTGGTGCTAATTTTAGAACTGGGTTCACTGGGGAACATGATGTGGTAATAGCAAGCATGTGTCTAGATTTTGGGGGGGTTGTTGTTGTTTTTTTCTGCTAAGTCTGTAGGGAGCCTTGTTTTGCTTCATCAACTTACTAGCTCAAGTGTCTGCCAGCTCTGGTAGCTATCTGACCCCTTTCACTGCCAAATGTATACATCCTGTGTTCTGATTTGGCACTTTCAGGAATCTTGATGCCTTACCTCTGTGGGTGCAGAGAAGAGCTAGTACTGAGTGGTTTTGAAAAGGCAGTAGGTTTCTTCCAGAATTTAAAATGCTAGTGAGAAGAACAGAGATTGGGAATGGTTTGAGATACAGGTGGATGTGAGGGCTTCCTCCCCCCCCCCCCAAGTCGTTACCCTGTTCTGATTGCATCTAAGGCTTTTGTTGTTGGCTCTTGAATTTGAACTCCCTAGCTTAGGGATGGGGTTCTCAGAATCTGCAATTTGTTCCACTTGGCAGTGTGCCGGTGCTTCAGTCTAGTGAATAGGCTTCAGGGCATGATGCAGATGCATTTATTTTGCTTAGCTTTCATTTGTTTTTCATTTTTATGTGGGTTTTGTTTTTTCATTTTCATTGTTTCATTCCTGACAGAGCTGGAACTTATTTGCTCATGTTTCTATAGACAATGACAGTACTTCTTTAAAGCAGTTCATTTTGGGTAACTACTTTGTAAGGTTTTTGTGGGAGAGGAAAAAAAAAAAAAACTGACCGCTACAACAGTAGACTTTATAATTCACAAAGTAAATAAATCACATTGTTTTTGTGAAGCAGAAGAGACAACAAAGAGATAACAAAGATTGAATCTAAGGAGCATGGCTCTCCATAGTTGTACAGTTTAGCACACAATCAGAATAGAAGCCACATCCACTTCTTCTTACAGTTGTGCTTATATAAGGTGATGGAGAATCAGACCTATAGTCCAAGAAAATGCAGTAGTTCATGTAAATTAGCTCAGGAACTTCTGACTATTCTTCTCTTTGTGACCTCAAAGAAAATTTTGTGATTCCTTTGTGAAAATATGATACTAAAACAGTTTTATTTCCCTAATTTTGCTAGCATTCATCATTTTTGGAAATATACTATTTTCTGGAGAGAATGGGTTAATTTGAGCAATTACTGCAACAAATTTTTACTTAGAACAGGTTGTTTTGTTTTGTTTTGTTTTTCCTTCTTACAGGTTCTGGAATATGACTGTTTTTTTTGTACCAGAACCTATTTCTTCTCAGCCAGATACTGGCTGTAGTTGTTTTCAGATTCCTGCTTTAAGAACCTGGTTCTCTATCATTGTGATTTTCAGTTAGTCATCAGCTTCTACAAAACCCAGATATTAAAATTTATTAACAGGCTATGATCTCTAGATATACAAATGGAAGTCAGTAAGAATATTCAGAAATAAAGATTATCTGTGGGAGAAAGTTGCAGGATTAGATCATACAGTATTTGAATACAGGGCAAAACATGCCTCACTATTGCAGACAAGTATATCTTCACTAGCATATGTTATACGCATAGCAGCAGGCTTTTAGAATATATAAGACATGTTTACTCTAACCTCATCTGAGATCACTGTCAAATTCTTTCCTTCTCAGCTCACTTCATGCAGTAATGCGGTTATTCTGTATACGCATTCCTTGAACTCTAGGCTCCTGCTGTGTGCGCAAGGCCACTGTGCCTTTCAGAAAAACCTAAAACAATTAGTATGAATTCCTTTCCCTCTTCTTATTGATGCATACGCTGATTCATTGTTTTTACAAGGGATCGCTGAAACACGTAACAGCAACCTAAAAAACGCTCTGTTATGCCATGAGCCCCAGTAATCCCTGTCAGTACATAGTAATTCTTTGTGATAGTGGAATGTAATATTGTAACAGTATATCATAAATTGCACATAGATTAAGACTGCTGTTAATTATTAATGCTCAACTTTTTGCATTAATGTGTATACTTCTTCTCCTGTGGTAACATATTTTTTTCAAAATTAAATTTTGGGCATTTTCAAATCAATTAAATGATTACAGTAGCATTATGTGTTATATTAGATTTCCCTGGTGATGTGCACTGGATATGAATATCCTTTTTAAAAAAAAAATATAGTAATATGTGTGTTTGTGTGTGTATATATGTAAAAGTACAGTAAATGCAATAACCGGATATAGAAGTGTTTGCTGATGTTTCAAATGTAAAATTTGTGACAGAATACCACAGAACTGAAGAGGAGAGTGAGAAGCTACAGTATTTTTTGTGTATTATGATTATTTCCTTTTCAGCAGGACAGTCTCTGCTTAAGGGCAAATGGCTGCAGTAAGAAACTCCTGTTGGTTAGTTATTACCAAGTGTCAGGTGGTTCCAGTAACAGGTTGGAAGAACTCTTGGGTGGAGTTTGGTCTGTGATTTGGTCTGTGATTTGGCCCTAGGAGATGGAGAGTGAAAAGCTGTTGTAGCCATTGTTAGTTGAGAGCAGAATTGTACTTTGTGGAATTCCGTGTGGCATGGGAATAGCCTGAAATAGTGTTTGGCATGGAGCTGGACCTCCTTGGTTGGAGCGGAGGGCTGCAGCTTAGAATTCTTTTTTTGAATAGACTATGTAGGAGTCAAGGAAGCTGATGGCACTATATATTTTTAAAGTGACATTTGATTTGCCTTAGTTTAAAACGCCAAAAATGGGATCTCAGGAATGTTGAGGACGCTGTCCAAAAGTCCCTCCAGGGTATCTCAACCTTGCAATCAAAGAAGTTCTGTGCCCCAAATTGGAGGCCTGTACTTAATTTTTTGGAAATAGTCTTTCTGTAGTTCATATAGCCCATGAGTAGAGCAGGGATAATACTACTTTACAGACTAAGCAGATTATTGAAAACCATAATCATACCTGTTTTTAGAAGATGCCATGTTAGATTTGAGGAGCTACTTGACTCTCTAGTTAAATTCACTGAAGCATTTCCAGCATGAAAACCTGTGCCAGGAGACATTTTCCTTTATCCCATTTCTATGTCATGACTGACTTCTCAGTTTTTACAGTTTCTATGGCAACTGTGATTTTTGATTGGTAACGAATAATAATAGCACTAAAAGATTTTTTTTTCTTTTTAAGACCATATAGTATTTTTCCATCAAAGCAGTAGAGTAAGCAAACCCAAGATGCTTTTCACTAATTGGTATTGTAGTTGAATTGCTGTTTAAACATGGATTCCTGTTTGTGGCAGACTCTACGTATACTAATTTTTCAGATAGCACACATGAGAAAATAGCCTTATTAAAGTTGCTGAATAACTGTCTGGAAAACTCCTGATCATTTATACTTAGAATTTAAGACACTTTTACTTTTCAAATCATGTAGATATTTACATGCCCATGTTAACAGCTTCAAGAAACGGACTTACAAGGCATGGCCCTAAGCAATGCAGCAGGCTATTTGCTGAGGTTCTTTGGCAATTTTGCAATTCATCAGCAAAATGATAGTTGGCAACTAAGGATGGAATTTCATCAGGTGAGAGTCTAAAGGAAGAAGAGAAGAGTAAGGAAATAAATTGCTGGGTTATAAGAGAACAGAGAGAGTGGTCAGACTGGGGTAACACAGAAAGGAGCAAATAGAGAGCTGATCAGTGTGGGAAGACAGATTGCTGATGGTGTCATATATGAAAGAAAAAAGGGACCCAAGAGGTTCCCTGAGACAGGAGGAGCTTGACAGGCAACAATTTTTTTTTTTTTGTTAGTATGAGCAAGAAAGCGGTGGTAACAGATTTCACTTGGTAAATATGTCAGCTTGCAGAAAGGGCTACAGATTGGCTGGCTCATAACTGGGAAAAGAGGGAGGGCTAATGAACAAAATGAGAATGAGCCAGCTTATCAAGATCAAAAGAATTTAATGCTCCAGCAGTTTACAAATTCATAGTCAGTGAAAGTGAGTCATCCTCTTTCACTATATTGATGTGTATATTTCAAAATATCTGGTAACACAGAAAATTACTGGAAAATGTTGATTTGGATTCTGTAGTACTTCTGGTTTTGGTCTCTCTTTATTAGCTAGTGAAAAGCCCCTTGTGCTGAGAACGTATTTATAAATCTTGGCCCATATTCAGTAGTATGTACTGACTGCAGGTCTGGAACCATCTTTTGCAGGCAGATCTGAAATCCCTAGATCAGAATGAGGGCATCATGATGTATGAAATGAGATTTTCTGAACTGTTCTTGTCTGAGAGTTTTCTTAAAAATTAAATAGGATAGTTGCATTTTGTGCTTGATTTGTGGTGCAAAATAAAAAGCAGATTAGCAATGGAAGAAGTGTACCAGATCAAATGTAAGCCATTATTTTTGGACTTTTCATAGCAGATGATGTTTTCAGGTGCAATTATAATATGCAAAATGATTTGGATAATTTTATGAATTTTACGAGTGCATGAAAATAATTTACAAGAATAGCATATGTAGCTTCTTTTCTCTCTCCTGTGACATGTATGTACAATTTAAACAACATAAAATCATAATGACTGTGATTTTATTGATAAAGAGGAATGTAACTAAATCCACAGTCTTTAAAATCCTTTCATAAATTCTTGTTTTCAACTAACCTTAAGCTAATTGAGCTAACTTTGAGCTAATTTTACCCAACAGCCTTTTCTGGAGAAACCACAAGGTTAGAATGTAGATGGGTTTTCTTTTAGTGAAGACTTCCTCTGTAGTCTTGGAAAAATAAGATCAAAATTTTAAAACTTGTTTCCTAAAGGTAAGCACTTAAATATCTTGGGTGCTAAAGTAGCTGTCCTGCTTTTAAGACATGAAGAAACATTGTGACAATATTTGGATAACATTTTGGACACAGTATGAGTACCTGGACAAATAGTGAAAGCTATGGGTGGTGTGATATCATCACATTTGCTTCTGTGAGAAAATCATAGATTCTTATAAGGAGGAAAATGGATTTTCTTTTACCATTTTGTAACTTCTAATGTCTTCATTTTTGTCTGAAAATTTTTCTTTGTGCTTTCTTTCTCAAGGCTGCTCTATCCTAACACTAGCTTTCATTCCTACTGAGAGTCTCAGTGGCCTTTCAGCAGCTTCCTGTGGATTATCCTTATGTGCTCTTACGAAGCAAAGGAAGCTTCAGAAAGACTCTTATCATATCTCTTTTCATATCTAGTGCTATCTTTCTTGTTTCATGTTTAGTACATACTCTGCATTTTATGCTGGTTTACAGCTTTTTAGTACCAGTCTTTAAAGGTGGCTAATAAGCTAAGCATGTTCTGCTGTTGTGAAAACTTAAAGCCAAATTAGAATTAGTGTTTTTAATCAATGGTTAATTATTCTAAGCTTTAATTATTTTCATTGTGTATCACGCTCAATATATGAGCCGCTGATAGTGTTTTCTCCTTCCTGAACCCTGCCCTGTTGTTCTTTGCCCACACAAACAATCGGTTTACCACTAGGGGAGAAAAACAGCAGAGAAACAGTGACATACTCTAAATTAGAGATCAGAAAAACAACATATACATATACTGTGTGCCAATATTTTTTTTCCATTTTTGAATTAAATGTCTTCAATTTCACACTAAACTGATCTGCATTAGAAGTAAGATTTCTTGTAGGCATTTTGATAGAAGTGAGACTTTGAGAAAAGTTAAGTAAAAGAAGATTGCGTTCTTCACATTTAGCAGTCTTTAAGTTCAAGGAGAGCATTTCTTTCATTAAGGGCAACATGGAGCAAGGCCCTCAGCCATTAAAATCACAAACATGTTAACAGCACGTTTCACTCTCCTAGAGAAAATGTTGTATTTTCAGATAATATAGATATACATTAACATTCCACTAATCTTTTGCTTTTCCATCTGTTATTTTGGAATTCCATTGTCAATCATTTAACACCATGCTCTGCTAATAAACATCGCTAGCCTGCTTTTCTCTCTGTCATTGCCTTGATTGACTTGATTGATATTGATAAGCAATGGGCATCTGAGAACAAGGCAGAAAGAGGCAGCAAGAATGCTCACGCTAAAAGGTTTTTGTTGATGTTTGGTCTCATAGATGAAGTGCTGAGATCTCTTGGAATTGATTCGGTTTAGATGGTGGTTGGAGGTTGAGTTGGCAGCTGACAATTCTCATAATCCTGTTTCTCCATTCTCCGTACCAGGCATACTGTCCCTGTGTATTTAAGCTGTGTGTATTTCTTAAGACCCTGCATGCATCACCACACTGTTCTGTTAATTCTTACAGGAAAAAGTTGCTTTGCTATCCCTTGAGTTGATAACTGTTGTACTCCTCAGGAATATATCCTTGGCAGAAAGCAGGGTATGGTTATACTGCCATAGTATAATGTCAAAAGAAGAAATTAGACAATGGAGGAGATTACTGTTACTTTAAACATATTTTTGAGGGAGCTTTGACTATATCACATTCAGACTGCTTAAGTTAAATACTTGAGAAACTAAGTTCTAAACAATGTATAGCTTTGATAATTGTATTCCATATCTGGGAAGCTAGGTTTGTTCAGCAAATTTTTTTTAAGATCTTTACACAATTTTGCTCACTTCATAAGAAGTCACATGCAATCTACATGATGGACTATTTCCCTTCCCTGGGTTCTGCTGCCTGAGGCTTTTTTCTTTTCTGTGGTCAGTCTTCACTGAAATAAGTGGAGCTTTAAGTAGGAGTAGGTATTTTATTTGTGTAGAATTATATAGTGCTGCAATTACAACATGTCACTGCAGGAGAGTGGGTTACCTTCTTATTACTGATTATCTGCTCATTATTTTAGTATTATCGGCTGAATACAAGATGATGCAATAAAGTTGTATTGTGCAAATTTTCACAGTTAGTGGCTTCTTATGTCTAGCATTTTAAACAAACAAGAGGATCACATCTGTGTCCTTGAGGACCTTACCATCTAAAGTGCCAATACTGTGGTAACTTAAGGAGGTGCATTCTTCTGCTTGTGTTGCACAAGTGTGATGACAGGAGCGAGGTTAAACAGGCATCAAAATAAAGAGATGAATGAAAGCAATAGGAAATTAAAATTGAAAAAAAAATTGTTTGGGATGTACTATATCTGAGGTATAACAATGCAATTTTGCAGTTGTCTCCTTGCAATGTATAAACATAGGGGAGAAAGTCCAGAGTTGCAACCGTTATCCTCAGTTCTGCCAGAGACTGACTATATAAATTTAAGGAATACATTCTTTAAGCTAGGGAAATAGGGACATAGATTGGCCTTCCTGAGACGTGGGAGTTAATTCCTTATTTTTAGTTGTCATTTTGGAACGTTTTCCTAGGGAGAGCTTTATGAGTCATCAGAAGTAGGTACAGTAAAGTCTTACATTAAGATCCAAAGTATGCAAGTTATACAGTAAGAGAAACAAACTGCAAGGTAGAGCTATAAGAGCTGTACTTGCCTCATAGAAACTCTAGGAAAGATTTCTGCCTTTCTCACAAATACATTTGCTCTTGAATAGAGATATTAAAAATGCAAAATATGACTATTACTCTCATTTGAAGCCTATTGGAACGTCAGAAAGCAGTTTATGACCCAGTTTGTCATTAGCAGTGCTGTCTTTCAAGGCCATGTTCTGTGAGAGTGATTTGTGCTTCTGGCAATGGCAGCTGAAGTGCCTTATCTTTTTGTCAGCTAAACTGCTAAAATTGGCAGGTGCCAAGATGTTACTCAGTTAATCTTAGAAAAACATATAATGCTAGTAATTGTAGTATTTAACTATTTAAGATTCTGAGCCTGGTTTAAAAAAAAAAATCAGAAATACTTTCTCTCCTCAATGCTAATCAACACTATTAATCGTCATTCTTCTGTTCACTGAACTTGTAACATCTTGGGTGTTTTGATTGTGTATATGAATGCTGATACTACCATACCACAATGTATGAGGCATCTGGATAGAGTTCAGACCTCAAAGCTTTTAATTCAGAGTTTTCACAATACCTGTTAAAAAATAGTTGGATAGTTGATAAGTAGCTGGTTCAATCTGAATTCACATAATAAAATGACTCTGTTCTAAAAGAGGAAAACCAGTTAGCAGTCCTCAAGGACACTGATCTGTCCTGCTCTTTTCTAGTTCACTATCAAAGCTGTTAGTGTATTTTTGTAACGTGGAGTCTTTGTATTTTAATGAATTCATCTTCTACTCTATATGTCCCAGAGTAATAGTGATGAAAAAGGGGGTTTCACCATCAGATTGACTGAAAACTCTACTACTACCTCCAAAACGAGGCATTAGCTGATGTTACCTATGATTCCAGCCTTATATTACTGGGTTTCACTATGTGTTTGTGTGCAAGATAATACACCAACCTGTAAGCTCCCACTTGCAATGAATGCACTGAATATGCCGTCACGGAACTGACTGTGTGCTTATCAAGGGTGGTTGAAGCTAGTATGAATGCTTTTTGAGCTTTCTGTATTCCTGATCTTTAGTGGATTGCTCTGTATAAATATTTTGCTTGTTCACAATTTCTTCTAAAGTTGTCTCTGTTTTTGAGGCTCCAGACTTGGGATGCAGGCAAACGGTAGATTTTTAGTACTGAAAATCAGTTTTTATGTTTTTCCAACTGAATAGCTAGTTTATCTATTCAAGGATATTAGTGGATACTTTTGAAAATATTAAAGCAGGAGCTATGTTTGAAAGTAAACCTCTTTCGTATTTTAACTGAGGCACAGCTGTACTTGTACATCACCTATTATCAAAGAAAGCAGCTACAGGCGATGGTCATCTGTAGAGCCATAGTTCAGCAGTGGTTACTATGGAAACAGTAAGTGACCTACATTTTACCAAAAAGTGATAAAGTTTCTGTGATTTTTTTTTTAATGAAACACATCTAATTTAATTTATTTCTACTACTGTTTTTCATCTTTTGCTCCTTGTTTTACTCAAACAATTTTTAGTTTGGAGTGATTAGTGTGGGATTGACACAAATCTTGGAGCAGAGATATCATTTCCATGTTACACTGCTATCTAAAGTTAATAGAAATTGCAACCTTTCTGTCATGCCTAATTATATGTTCTTAGGAAGAAGATAACACAATTAATTACAAAGTGTGTTATTATAATAATTTATTATTTATATAGCTTTTAGTGTATGGTCTATAATGGCTTGCAGTGGAAGGCCAATTCACACAAATTTATCTATTTGACTAACATTTCAACTCTCTAGGATACTGTATGAATAGTTACTCAAACTATTAGGCCTTGAGTAAACACTAAAGATGCTTCTGGCTTTAGTGACTTCAGCTTGTCATTGCCTTTAAGGAAGTGAGAATTTTATCATAAAATAAGAAAATGTACTGCAGAGATTGTTGAAGAAATGAGCAGCCAGAAGAGAGGATGATGTATGACATTTGAAATAAAGCTTCAGTTGGCATTTCAGATACACGTTTCACGCAACAAGAATAACATAGAAGATAAATTTTGGGCTAGAGCATGTGTCTAATGAAGTTGTTAGCTGTTCTGGTTTGTCTAAAGCTATAGCTTACAGATGAGCCAGGCCTGGATTTTCAGAAGATTTTATTAAAACAGGTTCTCAAAAAGAATTTAAATTTAATGATTTTCACTTGGGTGGTTTTGTTGGTGTTTAGATAAAACTTTGTTCTACTTTGAATTGTTTAATGTACTTTGTAGTGTTAAGGAATCTTAAGTTTCATAGAATTTAAAGACAGAGAAAAGTTAGAATACAGATTTGTTTGGGGCCAAATATATATTCCCTAATTATTTTGTGAGCCATCTGCTAATCGCTGAAACAGTCTCCCGTAGCCATCAGAGCCTAACATGACATTTGGTGGGACTACCTGAGGCTATGGTGGGAATACACAGGTCCATAACTACCGATATCTGCAGTCCTTGCTCTCTCTCCCACTGGCAGCACACAATGGTAAACTGTTCACATGTGCAGTATCATACACCTTTGGCAGCTGATATTGAAACCACCTCCTGATTAGTCCCATCTTCCCCATTTCTGCTCAATGCTTAAGCATATTTTGCAGCCCTGTATTGCTTATATGCTATATAAGCATATAAGGTGGGTCCGTGCTGCCCAGCGTGCTACTTTCCATCACTTTAGCCATGTATTACTAGATCAGCTAATGAACCATTTTTGGGCTACTGACCCATTTTTGTTTGCATACCTCAAAAATTACAACATTTTTTTTACCCTGTTTTTTGCCCTAGAAAGTTTGAGTTGCATCACATCTGCCTACACTGTGATACATGAAAACAGCAGCAGCAGGATCAGCAAGAAATATTAATTACTTTGTGTAAAATGGCCAGTTCTAGGTGCTTTAGGAGTTGATCTAGTCTGCCTTTATGTTACAGGATTTAATTATCACCTGAACATCCTGTATCCTGATCAAAAACATGGCTTTCTCAAATTATTTTGATCCCGAAAAATCTTAAGTGTGCTTTAAATAGAAAATAGTATTTATCAATCATCACATCACTGACACTTGAGATCACAGTAAAGACAGAGAAGTTATGAGATGCGTTATATGCCCAGAGAATCACAGCATGCCCTGCGCTGAAGGAAGATATGAAAATCGCCAGAAGTCTGTCTGGACTCTGGACCTAGCCTCTTAACAACCACATCATTATAAACTAGCTTTGGGCATGAAATACCTTCCCGGCACCTTTGAAGTGTCTCTGTACTACTTCTGGGCATGAGCCAGTTTCCAGCTGTGATCAATTTTCAGTGCCACAGAAGAAGGTGAATAATGATCAGTCAAACCACAGAAACCAGATTCTGCACTCAGAAGTGTTGAAATGAATATTCCTTTCTGGTCCTCCACAAGTTGAGTTGAAGTACAGAACCAAGATATTATTATGAAGTTATTTTAATGCAGGACCACACATGTTATGGGCCAGAATGGAAAGTGATGCAAACTGGTAGCTGTAATTCCGAAGCCAAAACCGTCACTGGCTTGTGCCATTGTTTCCTGCTCCCTTTACCATAGCCACATGCACAAGTATGCAGTATGGACCAAATGTCGTTTCCAAAACCTAAATCCAAGAATGTCTTTTAGAAAAATATCAGACCTTGCTTTAAGGACTTCAACAGATGGCAAGTCTGCCACCTGCCTTCGTAAACAAGATTAATGTTTAATTGTCCTTGCTGTTACAAAATTATGTCATGTTCTGCGAAAGATGCCTTCTAGGTTTTCAGACTTCCTGTTGTGTCAGAACAAAAGTAGCTGCAGCATACTGGAAACCAAATTTGTGTACCAGTTATGTGCTTAAAGATTATGTATTTATTTAAACTAAAAACTCAGATCTGGTCTTTATGAAATATTTCATCTTATAGAAATAATAATTATAATTGTTCTTATATTAAATATTTTGGTGAAATAACCTCTATGGCTTACTTATACACGACTCACATGTTGTCTTCTGAGATTTTTTCCTCATATGTTAATTGGTTTCACTGCAAACAAACTGTTTGTCCTGTGAGTGTGCATAAGGCATCACTAATACTTTGACAGAAACTCTAAATGTTCATTGGTATCATTTTAACAGTAATGAGATGTGAATTTCATTTTTTTAAGGACAGATTAAGGAAATGTCTACAGACTGAAAACATGATTTCAGAGGTCTAAAAATCTCCTGAGAGAAACTGGCGTTCTTTGAGATCACAAGGTCAGTAGTACGGTAGCAGTTATTCATGTGCATATATCCATACAATTATGCAGCCCCAATTTCAATTTTGTACCATCTGACGGTGCAAGACATGATGTTATATTTTAAGCTGCAGGGATTTTTATTAGCAATTTTAGAACCATATTAGTGAAAACTTTCCAATTTCCCACTGCAACTTTAAAATTTTCACAATTCACACTAAAAGCTGTTGGAAGATCATTATACATCAGCAGTTGCAATGTGATTGGATCGGTACAGGAAAAACATTCCTAAATTGTTACCTGTGTTTGTAAACTAATTAACTATTGTATATTTATATTTTTCTTCACTTGCTAGCAAGGGTATAAACTGTTTAATATTTTGGAAAAGGAAACACAGTTGTCTGAAGAGGTACTTTTAAAGCTTGTATTTTAATTTTTATGATGTGATGGGTTGTTCATTTGTTTGTTTGGAAAGTTCACCTAATCAAAGACTGGAAGTAATCAATATGATCTATTCAACCACTAAAACCTAGCCAATACATTTCAAGTAGTAAATGTGTTCAGAGAACTATGTATAATCAGTATAGTGTTTTAATAACTTCACAAAATAATTTAAAATGTTTGATGCATAGCAAAAATGATGGTAGTATTAGCTAAAAAAATGTTTACTGGGCATGGCAAAACCTAATGTTTAGAGAGCAAAATTAATTTATATATTGTGTACTTCTTATTAAATGTTAGCTATAAAAATGCATAAGCTGTCTATTTCAGGATGGGAACCAGTTTAGAAATCCTCAGTAATTCCATTGGAGAAGGTGTGAATAATTTTAACGAATAAGCACTTTCTCTTCTCTCTTCTCTTCTCTCACTCTGCTCTTTTGTCTGTTAAGATACAGATTTTGTTCATAATATGATGTAGTGGTTGAACTGGGGACTTGGGAGACTTGTATTCAAGGCTGTTGCCTTCCCTTGCTTTGGGTATCTGAGGAATTCATTAAGTAAATCTGGCCAGGAGAGATTAGGGCCCTCTTTTAGGAAGGTGCTTTATTGTCATACTTAACAAAAATAACTCTGGGGACCATTGTTTTTTAGTATCTGCACTCACTCAAATGAGACTTTAAAAATCCAACCAAATTGCAGCTGAATAAATGCTGAAAGATGCTGATGAGCAATTTCAAAAATGCACATAATTTGTGCTTAAATATTTTAACAAACTGTTTCTCCCTGCCTCATTTTCTTTATCATCCCTACTGTCATTTTGACTGTTTGAAAAGCATTATAATTCAGCGGTCCAGTTTAGTAAGCCCTAGACACATTCTTGCTATTTCTAATCCATCAAGAGTACCCAACAGCTCCTTTATTTTTTTACTTAGGCTTCCCCACCTAGCAGTCTAATGAGGTCAGGAAGGTTAGAAGAAACTAGCAGGAAAGGTCAGAACGGCTGATGCATTGGTCCTTTTCTGTAGGTGGATATTCAACATGCTGGGAATGGGTCAGGTTATACTGTTTGGATTGTGCAGTGAAAGAATGACATGACCAATTTGACAAGTAGCTCTCATTACCCTTTCCCACAGAATGTATTTCCATGACTAGAGCAATTAGTAGGGATTATCTTTGAGAAGAGAAAGAAATGGCTTTTAACGGTTTGTGTGTACAAAAATAATGCTAGATGTTTTAGATATTTCTTATCTGAAGGATTTTTTGTAACTTCAGTTGGCAGGATATCACCCTTTATCAGAAGAAACAATACATTTCCATGCATTTATTCCTATTACTTAGACATAAGTAAAATTGTGAAGTTCATATTAAGCTTAAACTTTCACGTTTGCCACTGTAATTTGCTTTTTTTTTTCTTTTTAAATGGCAGTAGTGCAAAATAATTCCTGATTGATTTTATTCCTATTAATTATTTTGACTTGTTCAGTCAGACTGATCTTTCTGGGGGTCTTGAAGCACACCTTATCCTCTTAATTCACTAAGAGCAAAATTGTGAGATAAGTAACAATAAGATGTTGTTTGACTTTTTACATATGGAGAAGCTAAGTTCAGAGTAGTTAAACTGTCCAAGATCACACAATTATGCATTAAAAATGGTTTTCAGGGCTTTAACTGTTTTTGGAAATTGATTTCAGGTCTTTGCTGCCTGGCCAGTGCTAACAGTTAGATAGGTTCTCCATTTTATAATCAAAAGAAGAGTTTTGAAATATAACCATTAGCTAAAGTATTAGTACCTCTGTATAATGAAAATAAATGTGCTGCAATTAATAATAATTGCTTGGCTGATTCTTTGCAATATTTCTCTTATCAGGCTATGTTGTAGGGTTTTCACTGATTACTCACTGTCTAGTAAAAATTCCACTACAATCTATTTGATATTTAGTGTACACATTGGCCTCTGAATTTTTGTTTTTGTCTTCTGAAGATGATTTGGCTTTGGTAGAAGACTGAGTGTTGGATGGAGTGTTTCAGTGCTCCTAACACTAGTAAAGTCACCTGGTACGTTGTTTATATGCTCAGATCAGACGAATTGCCAGATTTGTGGACAGGCAGGAATTTTTACTCCAGTTTTGGTTCAGGACAGATTTGACTCAGGCACTGGGCCTGTTTAGTATTCTGGGTTTTAGCTATTTTTATCCCTGTCCACAGAAGTTTGAGGTCATTTGTACACTTTCACCAGTTGCTCTGTGATTTTATGAAGCTATGTGATGCCTTTACTATCTCCCACTTTCTGCTCAGCGCATATTGCATTTTTGTGAATTTTACCTCTAACTTTGCTGGAGGGTTTGGATGCAAATGAGTTTTGGGGAGGGGGAGTGGGTAGAAGTGTATTCCTAGCACAGGTTGACAATCAGTGTCATAGTATGGTATTTCTGATTTTCTCACTCAGTTACTTTACTCTGTCATTCAGTTACTTATGACCCATGTGCCCCATTTTCTGCGTACTCACACTAGATAAAAACTTCCTAGACCTCAAAGTAAACATTCCAGCCTCATTTTCAACAGTTTATCATGGTCCACCCTCTGAAATGTTGTCTTGCCTGTGCTTTTTCCTGCTCTTGGTTCTTCTATTTCTCTAATTGCCACTCAATTTATTTTTCAAAAGATACTTTGTTTCCCTCCCAACCCTCCAGCTTTCTATACAGTTAGGTCTTTAGTAGATTTACATTTCTATATGTACTTTATTTCTGGCTAATCTCACAAAAAAAAATTAGTTTTGATGTCTATGCTAACAGCTCATAGGTGTGTTCCTTTTGGACTTTTACTTTAAGCTCATTTTTCACCAAGTAGTTTGTCTTGTACATCTCCTGCAAGATAGTTAACTGAACAACTTTTATATTTAACGTGAACATGTCTAACTGATGTTGAGCTGAAGGTCTCCAACTAAAATTGAGTTGTTAAGCCTTCTACCTGTGCGCTCGATTTCTTGTCTATTATAGACAGTCTCTGTATCCTGCCCACAACTTAACCAATGAGTCTTAATAAAAGCTAAGTCTATTCCTCGCAGTCTTCATTACTCTTAAGTCTTAAAGATTCCTTCTACCCATCATCTCTTTGGTTGGGCTTTTCAACTCACTGGGAGGCAAACTTTTTAGTATTTCCCATCTCAAGTATTATTGTGTTCTCATGTATATCTAATGTTACTTCAAAGATGATGTTACTTTGACCAGCTCATGCATCTCTTTGCAACCCCTTCAGCAGCACACTTTTTTACTGTCATAAATGTGTGCTATTTGACTCTGCTTCTTGGTAGAGACAAGTTCTTCTTGATCTTTTCCTCTCCACTTACCTGTCAGCATTTATTAATATTGTTAACTTTTAAAATTTTCAACTCCCATGCTGTTTCTAATGTTTTGGAACAGTTCCTGTAAGTCTGTAAATGTACTTCATTGGTTTTTAGATTCTTTTGTAAAACTCACCTTTGCCATTATGCCTAAAAATTTTTCAGATGCCATATAAAAATAGCTGTTATGAGATGACAATTGCCATCTCTTCATTTTCTCTGCAATCCCATCTCTTTGAATCGATCTTTGTCTCTTCCTTGACATTTAAGATATATTACTTTTAAAACAGAGACCAACTTTTTTAGTCTCTCTTAATGCTGTTGTTATTGTGATATGATAATGTAAGGATATCTACCAGGCGAGGTTTGTGGGAAAAGTAATATTTTTTTAATTAGATTAATTTATACAGGCAGACTTTTGTGTATATGACCCCTTCCTCATGTTCTTAAAGCGTTCTGTTTTCCTAGTCATCTTAGCTGGTCTAATTAATGATGCTACTTTTCTCTGCAAACTGCCTATATCTTTGCTTGACACACCGAATGTCATGAAAGGGCTATCAGTTATCAATTTGTGTCTGTTCATGATTATGAATGTAATTTTTAAGAGTTTGCAACTGCAGCAAAAGAATAATAAGATCAGCACTGAGTAAATACCAATTTGCTATGGTAAGTATGTTAAAAGCTAAATATGACAACTTTTCAGGAATTCTTTTAAGTGCTGCAGATAATAAGAAAACTGCAGGATACACAATGCATGGCTGTGAACTCATTGTCATTGTAATTGGCATGAAATTTGTCGTTTCTCTGGAAGAGTAGAACAGTTGGCCCTGGCAAACGTTTGTAGTTCTTGAAATCTGCATTTACTATCCTTTGTCTTGGTGACTTACATAGTCATTACTGACAGTGGAGTTACTGCAGAATGAGAATAGTTATGTGGACACAGCTAAAGCAGCAGGATCATTGAAATCCACCTGCCTGAAGAGATCGAATGAGACACAGAGAACCTTGACTTCATTCTCTTCAGTCACAAAACTGGTTAGTTCCTCTGAGCTTGGAGCTGTTGACCTGGTAGAAGGCTGCTAACAGTAAATGACAGCTGGTGCTGTCAGCTGACACCTTTTTTGTAACCTGGAAGGTTGAAACAGGCAAGTTGACTAGGCTCTTTCTAAATATCTGACAAGACTAGTGTTATCTCCATCTATTTTAGCAGAAATAACCAGGGTCTTCATGCTGCTAAAAGGGAAAATGTTGTGACAGAGACAGGACTATCCACAGTACTTCAAGATGTCAGGCCAAAGGGATAAATTTGGTTGGCAGACCTATTCACTGATACATTTATTGTGAGGATTCCAAAAATCACACTGAATTAATAATCACTTCTTTTCTGCAACATAGGAAACCACCAAGTGATGCAACTTCCTACCAGGTGATATCAGTGGTCCACACAGTCCGAGTTTGTCTGTGCCATAAATTGGTGAGCCTTATTCAAAATATTTGCATAAAATCCTGGACAGAAGTTTGACATTTTTTTAACTACTCACTGGAAAAGATGTGGAATAATGATAAAATAGGGACTAATCTCCATTAAAATGCACAAATACAACATAAAATGCTGAAATAACACCGTCTTTGAAGACTAACCTGACATATTCAACCCTTGGCATTGTACTTCAATCTGAGAGATCAGCATATCTGCTTAATACTGTGAGGAAAAGTCTAATTGGAACATTAAGGCCTGTAGCTGGTAGGTGGCAAGCAATTTAACTTTAAAAATTCATGAAGATATCTGAAATGCTGAAATCTTGAAAGACGTTCGGGCTTTAAAAATAGTCTGAAGGTATCTTTATTCAGTCTCAATGCATTTCAGGTAGAGTTCTGAGATGAAACAAGCACTTGATTACCACTTCTACAAAAGAACTTCCAGACTTCAGCATGTTCCAGAAATGTTGATCTTTGTACTGTTTAGGACATGTGACAGTGCAGTTATCCTTTATACCTTTGGAAGGGTAGACCCAAAGCACAGTGTCCTTGAACACCGGTTGAAAACGTGTAATCGAATTGTAAATCAGTGGTCCGTTTTAGTTGTTCATTGAAGTCGTGGATTCATAACGAGACATCTTAAAGCTGTCCACTGATTTTCTAATCTGAATGTGGTTATTTGAATATTGTTAATCAGTCTCCTTCCTATAGGAAAGAAATGGAAATCATTGTTCCTTAGAAAGCATATTTCTGAATTGGAGGGTCTTGCTCACTGACACTTTGTTTTATTTCGATGTTTCAATGTCATCTCCAAGTCATTAATGTTTATAATGAAATAATCAAAGAATTGCTGTAAGCGTATTATGGTTCAGATTTTATCTTGATGGCAATCTGGCAAATAGGCTATGAAACTTATTTTGGATTCTAAATATATGATAGGAGTCTTCTCTATTGAATTTCTTAACTACTTTAACATTGATTTCAGAGGAAGCCACATCATCACCATATTTTTAGGGGACAAGGAGGAAAATCTCCTGCAAAATACTTCTGCCTAATAACCTTCTTAATGTAGTCTTCTGTCATGGAACATATGAGGGAAAAGTGTATTGTTTTCTGCTGGTAGGGAAAATTCAACATAAGCAATAAACTTCCCAGTGCTGTGCTGACGTTATCGATGATGCTGGTACACAAACAAGGAAGTGAAGAAAAATTATTTTCAAGCTCTGCTGGATACATATATGGGAAAGAAATCAATGCTGCCCAATGGAAATGGGCAAAATTATTAAAGGAGAATCAGTTTCTAGGCCATAAAGGTTATTTGAAACGGTGAACATTTAAAGAAAAATAAAAAGGACCTGAAAATACAGCCCAGAAAATAGTGGCCTTTTAAACTTTAAACGACGGATCTAAGGTGGTATGTGGGGTGTACAAAGGTGGGAGTGTTGCAGCCAATTCAGTTCCTGTGGAACGAAATCTTTAATTGATGTAATTCAATACAGACACCTTATTTTAGTATTTAAGTATCTTCTTGTTTATAAGAATAAAAGTCCAAACACTGTATACTTTATTCTAAGTAGTGCATTGGAAATGTCTTGTGTTGTAGGTTGGGCCTCTTTGTAAGTTACTGCCTAGCTGTTGTAAAATGCAAAAATACTTTACGTTGCTATTGAGGTCTGTCTGTTGTGTGCCTATTATTTTATCTTTGTCTCTGTCCAGAGTAATATACCTGTGCATGTATTGTAGGCAGGAACAGTTTCCAAGATTTTAATGAAAGATTCATCTTCCAGTGGAAGGAATCTTTAGTAGCTGAAAAAAACTAAAGAGCTTTTCTGCTCTGGTATGAAAATCTTGAAAGTGAGGAAAGAGGTAATGCTGCTGGTTATGGTGGTGAAGAAGACTTCAGAAAGTTCTATTGAGAGTAAGTCCAGTAGGAAAAGATGGTCTGATTCCTCTTGACCAGATTTTATTCCTGTTTCAACTGCATTAACTTCAGTAAATTTCTTTTTGGTTTTCTGTTGTATAAGGGAGATTAGAACCAAATAGTTGGAGGGAAAGAGAAAGGGAAAATAATAGTTATCATGCTTGCTTCAAATATCTCTGTGTAATTTAATTTATTTTTAAGCTTTCTGCTGGTCAACAGTCAAATGAAACTTATAAGCTGGAAAATCATACTTGGAGAAAAGGTGTGCTTGGTAAACAAGCAATAGAAAAGGAAGGGAGTATGTCAATTAATAACTGAAAGCCACCTTTATGTTTCTACTGTTAACATCTTGCAATTTCTAACCACATTAGGAATAGCTCTGTGTAGCTCTGAATTACTAGCTGGCATGGTTCATGTTGTGATGTCTGAGCTGTCATGGAAACTAGCTAGAGCAAAGCTGGCTCATGAAGTAGATGGAAGACAGCACAGGCACTCTGTATTCTTAAAATATATAGCCTTTTCTTAAATTTTTTTTTTCTTCCTTTTTTAACAAGATAACAAGACATTGACTCTTTAAAATAGAGCAAACTCTTGAGAAACTTCATGCTCTGCTGGTGTTCTGGGCCTTGTATATGGCCAGCCATGGCTGTGTCAAGCATTACAGCAACCCTTGCAAAATTAATTACTTTGCATTAGGTGATGTGAATAATCAACAGCAGTTAAGAGATTCTTTTGCCGCTTGCTGTACATCTCTCAGTGCGTTAATTAGCCTGCCACAGCATTAATATGCTCTTTGCTTTTGGTAGTTAACCAGCAGTTTTGAGGAAGGTTGTCAAAGGAGAAAGAAGGCCTGCATGTTTACTACAGAGTATTTTTGTTTGAGTCCAGTAGCTTTTCTAATGCATAGTACTCTTCAAGTACATTGAGTTATTTTCTGAAAGGAAGTGCACTTTCCTCTGAGATCTCACCCTGGTGAGAAAATGCATTAAGATTTTGTTTTATCTTAGAAAAGTTCAAGTACTGTAAGATGTAGCAAGAATATATCATTGTAAGTGAGGTTGTTTTCAAGAGCTGGTGTGTTAAAAATCACTTGGGAAATGGTATGATGGTGTTATACCTCTTAGGATATGTAAACAAAATTCACTCTTGCACTGTGGCTGCTTTGCATCGCATCTTTTGGGAAGTTGTTTTTGGTTAAAGAAACCTTTTAAGAGTCAGAAGGAAGGGCAACTCTACAGACTGTCCTTAAAGCTGATACCGCATGGCAAATGTGCCAGAAGATTATCCACAGTAAGTGTGAAGGGTGGCCTAGGCAGTCTTGCATCGTTTGACATGATAGGGGTCACTGCATGACATCTTAAGATGAGATTGCTAATATGCCAGAAGTCAGAACAGGCTCTGACAAGCCTGTCCTTCAGTTATAATCTGCTTTCTCCCTCCATCTATTGGAGCTGAGGATATCTTCTTACCTTTCAAATAGATTTTTGTCTGTTTTCCTGCATTTCACTGACTAGACTCTTACAACCAAAACTATGGTTGTACTTGTTTGTTGGAAATGTCATTTGGGAACAAGTAAGTTTTTCATATTGTGTAATTCAAGAATCCAAAGTATGTTGTTATTCTTAGCAGGCTAGTAAAATACATCAAGCCCCAGTATTTTGAACTGAACAGTTAACGTGGTACTGCTTGAAGACAGTTTAGTTGTGGCTGTGAGATATCCATAGAAAGCAAGATGTTTAGGGCAAGGGTGAGGGGACTAAATAAATTTGATTAAATTATATTAGGTCTAGAAAGAAATACATGGAATTTATGTTTAAGATTATTTTACCATGGTGATATTGACAGTAACTTCAGATGGAGAGCTTTAATTAGTATTATACTGCTTTCACTCACAGAATAAGGATGTAGGTTTTTTAGCTCTGTAGAACTGCTTCTGAAATGACAGAGTTCCACGGGAAATTTGCAGCTATGCCTCATCCTGAGCGCAAACCAGAGGATGTTGCATGGGCAAGGTTTATAGATCTCACAAAGAAGTGACCATAAGCCATCTACTTTCAAACTTGAAAGCCAAGGCTCAGTTGAAAGCCAAGTCGCTGCTGCTATAGCTCATAGAATATAAGCTGTGGCCTTCTAACCATGCTGCTGCTTACAGTTGTAGTGCAGAGCACGTGTGGTCCACTGGACTCATTTAATAAATCCTGGGCTTCTGATCTTCTTAAACTGCAATAGAGAGTTTAAGCTAAACTGTCTCTTCTCAGGTGCTGTAGAAATTGTGGCATTTCTGGTACACTTGGAGAAACTGGTACTCTTGCATTTTACTGGAGGGTACAGGATTTGGCCCTTAGAATAACAAGGGATTGAATGCAAATTGCTTCCTTTTGTTTAATGAAATTGAACTGCATTGTTCCAACAATTACTTTGATTCATATCTGAATCATTCAACTTTGAGATAAGATACTGAATGACAGATCAGACTAAATATCTAACAAGAAATTAGTGGTTATAAGATGAAAATGACCTGAAGTTCAGATTTCAGGCTCAGCCTGTATTCTGGTAGGTGGCATATGGCTGTTTTCTGAATTCTGTGCAAGATCTGTATTTTGGTGCATATAATCTGTGTAAAAATATGCAGATTTAAATGCATATGGAGTAGAACAAACCAGACTTTACTCAACTATTCCTTTATAATGAAGGAGGTGATTCAGAGTCCAGACTCTCTTAACAATCCCCTTTTGCTGTAGCTTCTGTGGAATGGAAAAACGTAAGAATGTTCCTATGAATTGCTTTTCCTACAAAGCAGACATAGGATCTGACAGTTTGCCCTTATTTACAATTTGCCAGCAGGTTCTCAATTCTGTTTACATTCAGATTCACAAAAAGCTTTATGTTAGAGAAAAGAGAGAGCCCTTGCTTGCTCTTGACTCCCATGGGAGACTCTCTGGGTGGACGGGACCGCTAAGCAAATGCACATCATTCTCCCACTTGAGAGGTGATTTTGGACTCTCCTGAGAAGCCTTCTCTGTGACAGGAGAATTATGGTATAAGGGATGCTAGATGCATCAATATGAGAAGGGTATGAAAGTATCAGCTCATTTGGAGCTGTTCCTACCCAGGAGTGACAAGGGAGGTCTGATTTCTAACGTCAGCATGGGTTCTCGCTACTGTGAAACTCTTGGGCGATCTGTAACTCCTTTCATGGTGGTAAAACAGCACTTTCTGATTGGGCAGAAATTCCACAGATGGATCTGATAAAGACTTCCTCCTATTTAGTAAACCTGTAAGAAGAGCCTATGGGATGGAATATACTTAGCTTCCTAAAAATGTCAAATTGCAATTAGGAAACCCTAAATTCCACTGTGGAAGACTGAAGCATTTTTTTCCAACCTTGAACAGCTGATTGACTGAGGCTTTATCTTTAAGACTGCTTGCTGTATTGTCTCCCTGCAAAAACAACACTTGCCTGCTGACTGGTTTAACTGTATCATGTTCCTGCATACTTTCTGCTCTAACCCCCTTTTAAGATTTAAAAAAGGCTCCATAGTGTATATAATGACACCCAGAATATGTGACAATAATTCTCTTTTCCTTATCAATTTTTGTTCTTTCCATCTGTCAAACATTTGGTGTGTTGCTCCCCCCCCCCCCCCCCCCGCTACTGCAGCAAAAATGCCTGCCTGCCTTTTGTTTATGTCTTTCTACACTAGCGTCGTGACATCATCAGTGGTATTGCCAGGGGAAAAGATATGCATAGCTGTAGCTAAACCAGCTGTTCGTTAGCAACCCATCTAGTCTGCTTTCATTTCTTCTCATTATTGTATATGCGATAGTGTTTCCTGCTTAAGAGGTGTAGAAGGTTCTCAGGCACAAACCTTCTGCTCAGACCATGTCTTTGGGTAGATAAAAATGGTGGCGCTTTGAAATAAATACATTCTTGATAGGGGAATTTTTTGTTTTGAGAAAACAAACGTTCAGTTCTAGAGGAGATTCATCAGTGGATTTAGTTGTGGATTATTCAGAATCCTTTACTGTCTTAATAATTCTGTTTAATCATAGAGACCGCCTATCAACTGTTCTAATAAAATCTTAGTACGTGATGAGCAAGATGCCGGGAACAACAAAGAAACCGAAAGTTTTGTCATTGATTTGCATGACGACACAGTAAGGCACATGAATGTCAGTGCTCATCGTGCTTGTTCCTTCTTCCATGCAAATCAGTGGCACAACTCGCACTGAATTCCATAGAAGCAGAATAAAGCCAACAAAGAGCAACAAGCTGTCAGTAATTCTAATGAGAGATGTTAAAAAGAATGAGTAGTAGGTATTTCATTTGTGGAATTTTAATGAGTAAACTACTTCTTTTTGCCAATTTATATTTTCAGAATACTATGAATTATTCCAGAGATAATTCACTGTTTCATAGTGCATCTTTGCAATGTTAATGTTACAGTTAATTACTTGTTAGGTACCAGTTTTCAGGGTAGCGAAGAGACATTTGGTCATCATCTGTAGCTCTGTATTAGAATTTTAAACTAGAATATTCTGTGAATTCTCTCTGAAGTAGAAGTTAGGCCAAATATTTGGAAATGAATAACTGATACTGATAATGTATCAGTGAACCAGTCATTAAATATTTATCATTTTATGTAAGTGCTTTCATAATTGTGAATGTAGTTTTTCATTTACTCCAACATATGATGTTATTTAAATATTAAGGTTTTAACCAATATAAAATGTTATTTGAATTTATGATTTTGTGCAAATAAAAAACCCCTGAGCTATTATCAAAAAGAGATCAGACTTCATTGTACTGTATAATTTGTCATTTAGATTTGGGAATAATCCTTACTCAAATGGCCAATTCTAGTTCACCTGAGTAGTCTCACTGAAATCAGTAAGATTAATTTTATAACCAAAGATTACAGGATAATGCCCTTGACTGATGAGACAATTTTAAATCAAGGGGCTGCTTTTTAGGAACAATTTTTCATTCAGAAGCTCTACCTTCTACATAAAGGATAAATGCTGGCAGACTTAGTGTGTTGGCAAAATATTACCTCTTTAGAATATTAATTTCAGTGTGTGCTGTGTGTGGAGCAATGCAGACAATGCAAGATTTTTGCCACTCCCCTCATGAAAAAATTACTTTTTAACTCTTTTGAATTTCTACCTGAATCTTTGTTACAATGGGAGCGAAAAAAAAAAGTTGAGAGGGATTTCCATAATTTCTGCCTCTTTAATGAGCTAAAGAAGCTTTCGAATTTGTTATTCCTTCCCCATAGTAGACCTCAGCTGATAAAAATATCCATAGACAGTGAAATCAGTGGCATGCCTGGCTTTCGCAGACAAAACTCCCATGTGATCACAGAGGCAGCCTCAGTGAGACTGAAGCTGCTCAGCAAGCAGTAGGTAATGAGTCTTTGTGCAGAGTGAAGCTCTTGTCGCTGAACAATAAAGCATATGGTACCAGCAATAAAACACAGTGCTGGGAAATTTAAGAAGATTCTGCTGGATCTAGGAAGACAGTGAATATGTCAAACGTTATAAAATGACGATCAATCTGTTTTGGTTCCTAATTAATAAAAACAGTGCATGGATTGGAAAAACAACAATTTGAACAGGTCAGTTGTTTTATAGATTATTCACACACTTCAGTATTTTAACTATAAGCGTGTTTTTGCTATTTCCTTATTTTTAATTGAATCATTTTTTTGCATTTGGTAAGGCGGGATTGGAAGGATGCACACCAATGTGTTACCAAGCTAAATAAATTGTGCAAGTTCTGTGATCAGATTCATTGTACAAATGTTTTTACTATTATTCCTCTGCAATCCAAACTTCAATTATGCATGAAAAACTGGATAGCGAGTAAAATTAAATTTATGCTAGATGGATCATTTACCAATATCATAAAATAATAACAACAATCTATTTTTGTGCTATATGTTCAAGACTAATTCTTTCTTGATAGGAAATTTGTAGTGTCTGTGGTCCTAAAAAATACAACATTGGAACATATTTAATAGTGCACCTAGATTTTTTACATTTCTTTTGTAATGTTAGAAGTGGTGTTTTGTTTTATTTACTTTTAATACAACTGTATACACACAAGAATGATACATTATAATGCTCTGCATTTATTTAATTATAATATTCATGTAATATATATTTATTTTTCAAGCAAGTATTTATTTGTTATTAATTCTTACAGTTAACTATGCATAATTTTTTTTTTTCTTTTTTTGAGGACTGGTCCCAAAGATTTTAATGGCCTGCGTTTTACACAGGATAGACATTTAGTATCTCCATCATATTGCACCACATTGAAATTAACCTTTTTAAAACTTTTTACCCGTAAATCTCCTATTAGTAGTGGTTTTTTTATTTCTCCACCACTTCAAAAATTGTAAGGTATATATATTGGCAGTGCCTGAAAGAAATGGATTTTTTTTTTTGAGAGAGAGAGAGAGACTGTTTCAGCAATAGTGAGGTTGAGCCCTTGAATAGGGAGTGCAAAAAAAAAATTAAAATAGAACGTGGAATCTTTTTCCTCGGGACAGGTTGTCATTTTTATGTGAACCTCATATGATTTCAACTGAGACATGCATTTTATAAATAACAGCTTGAATAGTTAAAAAAGAAAAAGAAAATTACTTTGTGTTGCTGTCCAGCTACGAGTAAGAAGGGATTTGTACAGCCAGAGGCTTTGCCCAGCCGTTCGGGCGAGTTAGCCGCGATTGCTGTGACTGCTAATGCCCAGCAACTACAAGCACGGGCTCGAGCTGTACTCGCTCATCTTCATCCCGTTTTACTATTGTGTCGGGACGTGATGCTAATTCTCACGGGCGCTTTGAACCAAGCTCTACATAAATTACATCCCTGAATTTCTAACCGGAAGTCGATGCCCTCTTTAATTAATTAATTAATTAATAATTAAAAAAAGGCCGCCCGCGGCCTGGCTGCCAGCGGCTCGGCTCGGCTCGGCTCAGCGCGGCGCGGGGGCTCCGCGCCCTCGGGGCCGCCTCGCCGCGCCCCGCCCCGCCGCGCGCGGGGGCCCTTGGGCGGTGGGCGGGGCGGGGCCGCGGGGCGGGGCCAGGCCGAGCGCGGGGGCGGGCGGCAGGGGGCAGCGCGGCGGCCGTGGCCGGGGGGAGCGCGGCGGCCGGGGGGAGCTGCCGCTGCCGGGGGGAGCTGCCGCTGCCGTCCGCCTGCGGCGCTTTCGCTGGTTTTCTCGGCTGGAAAATCTAACGCTGTCAAACGTTACCGTTAAAATATTATTTAATTGCATCTAAGATACGGCACTTTCTTCTCAGCTTCCCTGCGGGGAAGGATGAGGAACGGCTCTTTGTTGGCTGCTGTTCAAAACAAGAATTCTGATCGCAGAATATTTGCAGATATTTGGTCCGGGTGGCTCTTATTTCGCAGAGGTCTGTTTAAACCATGCTGGTTTTAGAGTCAGAAATTCGAGTGTTTTTAAATGCAGAATTCTCCACTTACTGCTAAACCTCAAGTGAAGATGCTCTGCAATCACTGTATTAAAACATTTTTCCTGTAAAAATTATATATAAAAAAGATGTAGCTTGGCATCTCTTTGAAAATAGACTTATATGTGTTTTTGAGAATAGATATAAAGAAGAACACTGGTAAAAGCACAGATATGTTACCTGTGATGTTTACTATCAGACTGGTTGAGCTATACTGAACCTGTTGTTCTAAACTATTATAAAAGAAAAAAAAGCAATATATAGTCATACAATTTCCATATTAATATAAAACAAATATGATGTATTATTAGATTTATGAGGCTGTTAGGTACTTACAGTAGGTACATCACATAAATTAACAGCTTTCACTAAAATAACAATATGAACATCACTGTAGAACAGCATCCCCACTGCTAAAACGGATTCATAACATTAAGATACACCTGTCTTTTCCATATGTGCAAACAGGAACAAAAAATAGTTTTCCTGTGGAAAATACCTTCATAAATTTCAGGTACTTAGTGTTTTAAAGAATTTTGAAGAGAAAAAAATCCAAAGAACTTCTGAAGCAAACAGGTGTTAATGTTTTGCTGCCAAGTCCTGGTAATCATGAAATATATTTTGTTCCTAATCTAGATGCCATTAATACTTCTGTTAAATTATGGTTTATAAAAACATTTTGCTGCCATTTGATTGCTGGATATTGAGCTCCTTTAAGCATCATAAATAGAACCAAATATTTCTGTATAGATAAGAAATTCAGAAGACAGAGACTTGACCACCTGCATCACTGAAATTCAGTGTTAATTGTATTATTCCTAATTTACTTCAAGATCAGAGAAGTATAAGTCTGCCGTGTAGCATCCTGCTTTGAGCATGCGTGAAGTTTATCATATTCAGTGCTTTCTGTCTTAGATATTTGGTCTAATTTTTTGATTGAAAAGAGGAATTTACTTTTGTTTAAAAATATGTTGATTTGGGCAGATACAATGGCTGAATAATAAGGTTTAATAGTAATTGAAGATATATAAGCCATGTTTTAGAGTTCGTAAGGGAGAATGTTTGGAAATTCATTCTGAAGTTTAAATGTTTTCCCTATTTTAGCAGCAAAGGATTCTGCTGTGTCTGGAACTCTTTCTTGTCCTTAAAAGAGGCTTCTAACAACAGAACCCTGAAGTTTAGGTGTTTTTTCCCTTGAAAAACAGATGGGAAGATAATGCTGAAGTGAGGCAGGTATAATCTATTGCAAGATTGATAAAGCTTTTTGAAAGATAAATTGCCATGTTTTCTGTTGCTATCTATCTTTGTCCTTGCTCTGAACCAATTATGAAGCTGAGATAAATTGGATTAGTAATGTGCCATTCTCTCACCAAAATATCACCAAACACCATCAGATCTTTAAAATGTTGTTTCTATTTGAAGTCCTACTGGTGAATTTTGATCATTGTTGCTTCATTGCTCTCTTATAGTTTTTTTGACCCTGAAAAGGGGATTGAATGTAGCTAAAACATGGATATAACTTGTCTAGAAACATACACAGAAGCCACAAAGATTTACTAGGTTAAAATACATCTGTGTCTTTAATTTCCCCATCCCTCCACAAATAGGGATACAACATTCTAGTGAAACCAGTGATAAATGGGAGTTGTGAATAATTGCAAACAAAAAAACCTCTGGCTGTTTTCCTATTCTGGATTTAAATATAATTCTCTTCAATGACTTCCCTCTTCCTCTATTCTCACCCCTCCCCTCAAAATTTTATATTTCTATGACCTCTCCTTCAGTTCTCCGTCACTTTATACCTGTTTGTCACAAAGGAATAAGGAAAATGAGAAGAGGCAAAGAAATTTGTATCAACATAAAAATGTGATTAAAGTTTCACTCAGTATTTAAGTTTTAGGTTGTCTGAAAGGAAAGTTGGGAAAAAGGACGAGAAGCTTCTTGAGTTTTTCAGGTTGTTGTTTATTTAAATGCTAAAATTAAAAGCAAGGATTGTTCTTAAAGCTAACATTTAAATGCATCAGACTGCTTATATTTAGGCTTTCTGATGAAAAGATAGATCAGTTAATACTTCATAAATCTTTTCATGAAATATTTAACTTGATTTCCTGACTTATTTTGGGGCTAGATAGTATACTTCTTTTTCCCAAGCAATGGGGATTTGCATATTTATCTTTATTGACTAGTGTGAAATAGGAAATACAGAGTACATTGTGTAGAGCCTGGCCCTCATTAGAGTCTTTCTGAGGGATCTGAGCAGGAACTAGAACATTTACCAGTTGTAGCATCACCATCCTGTGTACGTTCTTGGATTTTAGAAATTTAATCAAGTGCTACTGTTACGTAGGGTAAGACTGCAGAGTGAATAAGCCTCCATGGTAGTTGTAGTTTTTGTTAGCATGCTGCCGCTTTGAGGATAGCAGGAGGAATTTGAGGTTGTGTTATATACCTATTTCCAACTGGTAAATCATTTTTATGTATGCCTATAAATAAATCATTTTTGTCTTCTGTGCTGAGAATCAGGGTAAGTTGGTCTGTGTCGAGCTCCATGTTGCTGCAGCTATTGTACTGTGAGTACCTCAGCTAGCTGGTTTAAAACTAGCTGGGGGATCTGTACACCGCTGCAGCAAAAGTCCTGTCCGCTTAAAGCAGCGGGAAGCACTGCAGCCGCCAGAGCTGGGGAGGAAGGGCTGGCAGCCTGGCACATGGGCTTTCGTCCCCATGCGAGGGGGCACAGCTGGAGGAAGAAGGCTGCCTGTTCAAGCCCATCTCCCTGGGTGCCTCGTGAGCCCCTCGCGGGCGTCTCCCACCCACGGGGCCTCTGGCAGGTACTGCTGCAAGGGTGAATGTGCTGATCTAGCAGTGGCTTCAGGAACTGATTGTTTCTTTGAATAGAAATCTGATTTTGATAGTGGATTTCTCAGGCATTCAAAATTCGTTTTTTATTAGAAGTGAATGAAGTCTTCTTTTAAGACAGCAAAAATAAAGAAAAAGTAAGATGGGTTGCAGATGTTTTCAGTTGCACTTCCTATGAAAGAGCAATCTCTAGCAAATGCTGTTTGTGTGGGAGTGAAAAGATAAAGAAAAAAAAGTTGAAATACACAAAATTTATTTATTCATTATTTTTAGTGTGGATAACAAATGGCAGCGCTACTTATTTCCAACAGGAGGTATGACAGCTTAGCAGCCTTCTCTCAGACTAATACTCTATCTTAAAATATTTTACTGTGGTGGGGGGAGGAAAGCCCCATGACTCTTGTGGGAATTAAAATACTGACATTGTTTTGCTCTCCTGTGGTACCACAGTCTTTGTTGAACTTCTAATGGCCATTCACATTCGTAGCTTGAATTAAGTTCACTCAGTTGTTTACCATTATGTCCTCCTACAAACCCACTCACATTTCTAAACAAATGTCTTTTCAAGATGAAAGTGAAAAAGTGGAAATGACAGAATATTAACTTTCCTGTATCAGCTGTCTTGGAAAAGAGAAAATAATCAGTGATTTTATAAAGGAAAATATCATTAAAAAAAAAATCTGGGATTAAAAGCATAAGCAGCATACCTTCACAGCAGGTTTTCGGGAGAGCGTAGGACAGATGATTAATTTTGTCCCAGCAGAGTCCTCTGGCTGAGATGTTGTTGAACGGTCATAAGGTAGGTGCTTACAAGTCCAGCAATGTTATGGGAATGGGGTAGCTGCTTAGTTTCTATTCATCACTGTCTCGGTGACAAGAGTGTCTTGGGAATTGGATGGGTGCATACTTATTACCAGAACTGCAGCTCTTCTGTCAGCCTTGTGGAAGGGTTTTCGCCTATGAATTATAAAGTGGACTGAAAGATTTTTAGACATGGTTATTATGATGCCAACTCACTGGATCCTTAAAGTCCAGATTTTCTTTAATACTACAAAAAAGAGGGAGAGAGTCAGCGTTTAAGTTTAATACAATTATTTTGGGTCAATCTTGTTGTGTTCTATAGCTTTACACATTCACATTGTGATAACACCATACCCCTTCCTGCACATGCTTTTAAGTAAAAATGCATTGTTGCAGTTAATGGTATATGCATAATTTTTGCTGGCCAAAAATATGAAGTCATATTGAGAAAGAATGGCTGCAACTGAATATTTATTTTAAGAATCCTACCTTTCTGAGGATATTAGTTTTATTGAAATTACTGAAACGACCACAGACTTATACAGAAAGGTGTTATTTTGTTGGTTATACATGTTTTGTCTCCTCATAGAAATCGGGCAGTTTAGCCTGTGATATTGTGGTCACTAAATTCAGGAATTTGAAATCTTAGTGCAGCTGATCTTTTTTCCTGTTTTCTTACGCTAATGCAGTTATGCTTTTCCTATACCTGTCACACTGTCACATATCCCTATTGTATTGTCCTTATTAGCTTTTGAACCCATTACTTCATTTCAGCTGAATTTGAAAGAGAAATAGTAGCTCTTCTTCAAGTGTCATGCAAGTACGTGGTGAGATAGAGAACAGGCTGTTACTTTGCGCCACAAAAAAAAAGGCTGCAGTGTAAGTCCCTGTTTGCCAAAGTAACCACAGAGAAGAATGCTTTAAATGCCCCAACCTACCGTGGGGAAAAGCATCAATGAAGCAAACCCCTTACTGTGCCTCAGGTGATCCAACCACAAGAGGCAGATCCATAATGAATCAAGCTCTGTTTGTTTTACAGAATAATTTTTTGTAAACTTGAAATTAAATTCTACTTGTAGTTTATAGCTGATAATTGGGTAGCAGATTTTCACCTTGTGCTCTTCTAAGAAGAGAAGGTGAATTATCAACACTTTGCATGTGTGTCAGTGGCAGATAGTTGTTTAACATAAAGTCAGTAATTTGTTGCGAGTCTTATGCTTTTTTGGTGATTTTTCCCCCTCAGTGTTTACTGTTGAAATTATACAATTGCTAAAAAATCTCATCATAAAGGATGAAAAATCAAGAGGCAAATAATAGAAGCAAATACTCATTAATTTTACATCTTTTATTTTTAACATAAGTGTGATTTTTGTGGGCCTGAATGTCTATTTAAGACTGTCTTGGATTTGCATTGAATTGCAAATTGTAATATTATATGTTGGTTGTACATTGCCCTCGATTTAGATATGAAAGCTTGAACTGTTATGGCCATGAAGCTATTTTCGAAGATAGTTTCAAAACATCACAGCCTTCCAGTAGATATTAATAATTTATGTTTTCCAGTACAAATATTTTTACTGAATCTGTTCTCTGGGGAGAAGTATGCACTTAAACATCTTTTTACTAATTTTGGCTTCATTTGAGGCCAAGCCCAGAATGAAGTCATGACTCTACTCTTAAGCCATGGAGCTATATTCATTTCTTTGGTGGTAATTAAATGTTGAGCTCCTCCAGACTAAAATTATTTTTGTTTATAGGGACCTGTTTTGTACACCATTCCTTAACTATTTCTGCTAAAGAAAATAATAGATTTTCTGATATTTTTGAGCTTCTGTTTAGTCTCTTTCATTTTCTTTGAGTTTTCCAGTAGAAAGAGACCACAGGGTCACCTCTTCAAGTAAGCTTTGAGCTACCAGAGACAATGATCCGTCACCAAATTGCTACTAATAACTGCACCAGATATTTCTTTGGTGTCTTAAAAATGCGCACAGTCCTGTGAGTGTATTGTAGAATTGGGCTAATAATGTTTTTTCTACTTAACAATTTGTACAAAGATAAAAACAAGATGTTTAGGGAGTTTTTTTTGCTTATTGGGAATAAAATGTCTTCCCACATTTAAAATCAGTTGGAAAAAAAAAATCCCAACAGACTAAAACCCCTTGCGTACCAGATCCAATGAACCAAAGCTCACACCTTCAATTTTAAATGACTTGTTACTGAAGCTGGAAGAACATGATCTAACCATTTGTAGCATCAGGGGCTCTACACCAATTTAAAAATGTTCTCCATCACAGGAAACCTGGAGGCTCCAGGAGCTCCCAAGTCTGTGGTAGGACTTGCATAGGCATTGTAGATGGTATTCCTGCTGCCTTGCCTTTTCTTAGATGGATGTGACATTAGCTTCTTCAAGACAAAGGCATTGAGTTGGGCAGAATCATCTGCCAAGCTGGGATTTGAACACTGAATTGGAAGAGGAAAGTTGAAACGCAGTCTCCATCGCAGAACGTGCTGAGCATGCTTATTGTATAACAAACTGCAGCAATACTGAAAGGCAAATGGCTGCTCTCAGTGCAGAGGCAGTTCTTTAATATCTCAGGATTAGGTGCACAGTAAACTAAGAGTATTTTTCTTGCTACCTGTGCTATAAATTCTTTTTAACAATATCTCTTGAGACATATCAAACCTCTATATTAAACATGTATATATAATTAAGTTTTATCAGTGTATGTAAAAAGAAAAGCTATGTTAGAGGAGTGCTAAAATTTGCAGCGGTAAGCTGCAATGAATAATTGGGAAATAACAGAATTTTTGCAATCATATGACCCTTTACTGTGTATTTGTTACAATATCCCCCAAAATACATATCTACACTTAGGAGATGCCTACTGAAGGTAAGAACAAATTTCGGAAGAGTACTGCAAACAGCATAACTGTAGTAGGGCAGCATTGCCTTGACAAATTAATTCTGCTAGTAAGCTGGGTATATTCATCCAGCTGATCTGCTTCTGCTGTTTGTGATAGCTTGTGATAGCTTGTTCAAAGCAAACGAAGCATATCCTTAGCTACATGTTCAAATACAAAGAAGAGATGAATACCTGCTGCAGCACTCAGCTTTGAGGATACCTGTTTTTTAATACCTGCTTTATTTACCTTGTCCCTTTTAATTGGCCTCCAGTGATCACGACACCACATGGCTTTGCTGGTTGATTTTATACTTCTCTTAAACACAAAGAAAACTTGAAACTCAGCACTTTTGGATCAGATTCCAACTTCCATAGGAAAGGAATTTTTTCTAAAGTTTGCTTAACCTTTCAGCCCCTTCTTATCCTTCTTCTTTCTCCTGTTGTATTTCTCCCATTGTGCTGCTTTTAAATCCTTATTGTCATTCTCAAAAGCTCATTAATTTGGGCAATTTTTTGTGTGTTTGGGCACATCTTTGACATCTGAAAGATGCCTCTGCTAAATTTCAAGTCTTTTCCTCAAAGTCCTTGGGAGAGTGCTTTTCAACCAAGTTGCAAGGGTTTTTTTGGTACTTTTTTGCTTTTTAACACAGGTAAAACATTTTCCCTGGTGTTTATTTTTAGAAGTGGTCAGACTAAAAAGCAAATGAAAGCAAGTTTTACAGTGGAAGGCCATAAGCAAATCTAGCCGTAGACATCATGACACATTCATGTGTTATAGGTGAATCATTGCACAAATACTTTTGCTATTTATCTCTTAACATTTTAAATATTTTTTGCCAAGTTTAAACTTGTATGAAGGGATGTATGAAACGTGAGAAGGAGATAGGAGAGCAAATGGGTGAAAAGTGAAGGAACAGAAGAGCAAGCTCTTTATGTTCTCCTTTCCAGAAGAACATGTTTAGAGGTCAGAATAGTCAGCGTAATTGATTCCTGCCAGAGGCAGTAGTAATTTATATCTTTACCCTTGACTTGACTTTTAGCCTGTATTTATTTAGCCATTTAAGTTATTATAGCCATTTCTTTGACCATCTCCTTGGCAGTTTCTTTCATTGTTGCTACTTACACTTCACTTCCTCCACACGTAAAGTCATAATGGCTGGAAATACTTGTGTTAAATGGGTGTCACCGTTTAACTCCAGTTGTTAATGCTTTTTCAATTAAATCAAATGTTGTTTAGATGTATATTTCCTCATGGGGAAGTTTCAACTAAATATTTAAATTGTAATCGTGATTATATGTTAATTGTATGTGACAGACAAATTTAACCTAATTAAGGGTGTTAAGAGAGCCAAATTGATTTTAAGGTGGCCAGTAGATAAATAAAAGGAATTCAGTTCCCTTTTATTAAAGGGGAGAGAGTTCAATGTTCAGAAAAGGAGTTACGAAATGAACAGGCCAAGGTATCATTTCCACAGAGATCCTGTTATTTAATACACCTCTTTTGCTTTTCAAACATCTTCTTTCAAACTGTTTTAGATCAGAATCCCACTGTGTGTGAAGATAGGGCAAAATTTCAATGCCAGTAGTGCTGGTTTTCTCATGCAATGGCCTAGTAACATAATGCAACTCCATCACTCTAGGAAGGAGCGTGTGTCAAAATAACTGTAGAATACCCTTTCCTTCCAATAGCTGCCTTGAAGCAGAAATGTATTTTGTTACGTAGTAAGGTTAGCCTGTGGTCTTTGAGGACCGCAGGTCTTTTGCTTCTGAATAAGTTTTTAGGATTAGTCCTAAGTAGTGTCACATTAATATAATAATAAGAAACAAGGCAATTTGAGGTTAGAGGCTTAAAAATTAAATACTTTAATACATAAATTCTGGATGGATAGCCTTCAGCATGGAACCAGAACTCGGTAGTTTGTTATCTAAGCTCCCTATACTCATTAGTCACCCTCTCCCAAAGGCAGGCCCATAAGTCTTTTAAGAACAGAGCATAGGTCACTCTTTCTCTTAAAACATCTTTCTTTAAAAAAATCTGGTACTGAATGGGTGTCCTGTCTTTTACACTGTAATTTAATGGCTGAAGAACTCAGCAGGACACTGGATGGCCAAATCTGTTGTCCAGTAATTGCTGCCTCTAAGCTATAGCTTCCTAAGAGAGCACCTTAATGTTCTGGTAAGGTAGAGACTGTTTCACTGTGCAGAAAATAATCCAAGATTCATAGTCCAGAGAGAGTGTGCACAAGGTAGCATGCAGCGTATTGTATCGTATTAAACAGCTTTCAGGTGCATAAGCAATCACTCTGGGAATGGGGCCCAACTCTACCTTTCCTTCCCTTTTCCTTCTCAACATGGGCTACAATCATATCCCATTTTTTCTTTCATTTTTGGATACCTCCTTTCAAAGAATACCAAGTTTCAAGCTCCCAGGGAGGCTTAGACATCAAGTTGCTCAGACTTCTAAAATCTCGGTAACTTTTGGATATGTGCAAAAGCAGCCTGTAGATGCCAGGGGAACTTTAAAGTCAAAAAGTGAGACCTTGAAAAAGTATAGATGCCTTTGAAGTTTTTTGACAGGTGAGCAGAGTCTTTTAGGAAAGCGGTTTTGGTTTAAGGACCAGAGAGTCAAAGACAAGAGCGTTGTAGTGGTTTAAAAGTTACCGTTTTTTCAGGTGAAAGCTGCTATTTCTCAACCAACAAACAGTAATTAACCATTTGTGCACCCCTGTTCCATTGCAAGGAGTAGAATGAGCGAGTGTAATCGCTCTTAGTGGTGACTGTCATGTGTTTGCTTGGCGATGGGTACTTGTCCAGATTCCTCAGAGACCCCTTTGATCTTATTTTCTGGCCATAGGGAGTTTGGCACCAGTTCCCACAGCAGAATCAAGAAACCTGTATAAAGGACCAGTGCTCTCTATACATTGCACTCAAGAATCAGGTATCTTCTAATGGGATTCTCTTTCTTGTTTTGTGAATCTTTAACACAAGATTGTGAAGAATCCATCTGAATAATACTGACTGGACAAGTGCTTTCAGATCTGTGCGTTTTTTTCATCTTTGCTCTTCTTACTCTTTCTCTTACTTGCTCTGGCCAGTGAACACTTTAGTTATCATACTAAAACCGGAATAGTATCAGCAAGAGCCCGTGCTGTTTTGTGGAATTTCCCAAAAGCAGAATGTTACAAATTACAAAGCTAGGAGATTGAAAATATAGGCACTAACACGCTGGGTGCTTTTGGGAGACTGAAGTGGTATGATAGATTCCTAGCTTTGGGCTTAGTGCTCCCTCCCCCTCCCCCCCAATTTTAAAGACTTTCCAAGCTCCATACAGGGTCAGTGGAGGTACTGCACCTCCATTGTAATACAGTCGCTATTTGGTATTGAAATGGAAATATCACTATGAAAATGTAAGAAGAACTCTTCAGCTATTTCCACTTTGTGAGAAGTACCTATATGCGTAAAGAGTTCTAGTACAGCATACTGCTAGACACTGGCACACTTCTACTGCTTTTTACTGTGCAAAATATTATATGGGCTGACTTTGCTGTGGTTTTGAAGAGTCTGTGACTATAGTTTTGAAAGATTTGGGTGGGGTTTTTTTGATACACTAATATGGAATTTGTTGCCTCAGGAGAGCAAGTCAAATGAATTTATAAGAGGCTGTGTGCACTGTAATATAGCAACATTTCAGTCGTATGCTTAGCAGAAATTGACTACAGGGATCAGGGAGCAGAGCCGTGTATCTACTATGGGTTGTGGCTGGATTTCTCACTGCAGTGCTTTCCACTGAAGTATCAAATACTGACTATTACCCAAGACAGGATGTTCAAACTCGATGCAGTCATGTATGAGCTCCTCAAGAGCTTTTGCTTCTTAAGAGGTGAATGATCTCCCATATTATAAGACTTAAGACTTCTGTTCTTGTCTTTGCAATGAAATAACATAAAACAATTGTATTATGTATCTCTAATTTCTAGTTTTGGCTTATAAAGCCAAGTTTAAGCTTGCCCATAACTCCCTTCTGCTGCGTAGGTGCTGGCAGACAATGTAAAATGTCAGCAAAGCAGAGCAAATAACGATAATGAACTTTGTGCTGCGCTGGGATGAAACCATAATATTCTGCGGTCTTATTCCTAGGACTTCTATAGACAGACCTCAATATTTACTGAATTACCATTTTAATTAGTCTTGTAGCTTGTCTGTAACCTGGTGAGCCCTTCAGTATTTTTTTCCTAGCTCAGATTCATATGCACACCCTTGTCTTATTGCAGCTTCACATCAGGCTAAAAGTTGGTTGTGCATCAGCCCTCTCATACACTATCACTTTGGGGGTTTTTTTGAAGGAAACTGTGTGTTAGAGGTTGAAAGGAACTCTGGCATGCATAGCAGTCATTGAAACTACTGAATACTAGTCCACGTCTGAAGTTCAGCACAGATCTATGATGATCTACTGAAATGCTGTGCTTATAGGAGCAGAATATAGCAGCTACGTCCCTGAGACTCCCCCTGTGTTAACTAAAAAGATGAAAAGGTGCAGACCAGGGATAGTTCTCTGGCTTCTGAGGCCAACTGATGGGGCACGGTTCTTGTCCACAAGGCTAAGCTGTCCTCCCTCTGCTAAGAACAGGGCATCCTCATTCAAATGGCCTTCCAGTTTTGGCACCTGCTACACCTTGCAACATTGAGGAAAGTGCTAGTTGGCCTGGGTCAAAACTGTGAAGAAATCTGCTATTTGTTAAACAGTATGGCCACTACTTTAGTCTGTGTCTTAGCCTTGTCTCCTCTAATAGTAGTCAGCCTGACATATATTAGTTTCTTGACTAGATTTTTTCTTTTAACATATAATCATAGAAATGTTGGCTGGAAGGGCCCTCTGGAGGTCATCTAATCCAACCTCCTGGTCGAAGCAGAATGCAGTGTTGGCCTGGAATTAATCAGTCCTCAGGTCAGCAGCAGTGATTTAAAAAGTTCCATTTCAATGAGGAATGCAGATTTCTTTTTTTCTGCTTTCAGTGAGGTTTGGCAGTAGTCTTTGGTAAGTCTGTAGTTCTAGGGTGTGTCCTACCTGATAAATCTAGCATTTCATCAATCCTAGTTAAACTTTTTGCTTGGGTAAGCATCTGCACTGCTTGCTTCTGCAGTGCTGTGGTAAGAAGCTCGAGATTGTGACAGGTGTGTGTCCACTGAGCAAGCTCCAAGTGTCCTTGATCTCTCTGTTAGTTAAGAGTACACTTTCTCCTAAATGATGCACAATTCATGTTAAAGTTCTACCTCTGCTGCTAAATTTCTGCTTGAATACTTACCTTTTTAATCTTCTGCTAAAATGCAAGGCTTCTCATTTAGCCATGTTAGGCTTCTCATTTCTTAATATGGGGAGGGGAGAGTTTGGGAGGCATTTCCTCCAGAATTAATAAATAAATAAATAAATAAAAGGTGCATTGCCTAGCAATTAGTGTCTCTGACTGGAATGGGGAATTTCTGAATTCCAGGCATTTCCTGACCACAATATTGGTATATGGTCTTTGTGAATTCATCGCATTTTATCTGTCTGTAATACAGGAATTATCAGATAATACTTTCTTATGATGTCTTATAGGGGTGACATGAACACTAATTAGAGCATGCATATTTGGCACTGGGAACTGGAGTGTTCAGTGTGATTTCTTGTCTTTTAAATCCACCTCTAATAGTGAACATTCCTTCCTCCACTGATGGCCTCAGATATTCATGTCTATGTGAGGGCCCAAGTAAGGATCTCTGAAGAGAAACTCCAATTTCTTTCCTTGTTTGCAATCTCACAATTTAGCACAGATAGGGGCTGATGTCAATGGAATCAGGGATTCCAAGCACCTTGAAAGATCAGACTGTTGCTGTTACAGTTCTCTCTGGCCTGAAGGAGTCTGTGTTTCAAATAAAATTTGTGTACTTCCCATGAAAAGAGGTAACTTCAAAATGACAAAAACACCCCTCAGAAAGCAATCTGATACACATTATTCTAACAAAAGAGCCATCTTCATGGATAGCAAATTAGAGTTTGTCCTATGAGGGCTTTTCTCTTTCCTCTGGTTTCACTGTCTCCTGATACATTTTATCTAATTTCATGCTGAATGGTTGTTCAAGACTGTAAGTGGCAACTAAATAAAAATGACTTTGGAGACTATGACTTGCTACTCTGCCTTTGGATGTTTCAGTGCTTCATTGCTTCTGTTCCTGTTGCAGGTACATGCAACAGCATTGCAGCTATGAGTGGAATTCTAAAGAGGAAGTTTGAAGAAGTTGATGGCTCCTCACCTTGTTCCTCTGTGCGGGAATCAGATGATGAAGTATCGAGCAGTGAAAGTGCTGACAGTGGTGATAGTGTCAATCCATCCACTTCTAATCATTTTACCCGTAAGTATTAAAAGTTGTGTACCTAAATAATTCTTCCTGTTCTTCAAAACAAACTAGATTTTATGGTTAGATAAATGTGATGACGTAAAAATGAACTCCTATACACTACTTTTCATCACTGATCACCTGGTACATTACAAGGAGGTGAGTTATCCTTAACTTACAGATGATAAAATTGACTTTCAGAGAGTTTGTGACTTGCTCGAAGTGACCTAGTAGACTTGTACCCTTTTGCCTTCATGCTGTTGATGTAAAACTATTTGTAAATCTAAAAATTGGAAGCCCCTAACTATTTGCTATTTGAATTTCATAGCTATTTGTAGTTAACCTTTGGAGCTGTCATACTGAAAATATTTCAAACAGGTACTCTAGCAAAGTGTTTTAGGTAAGCTTATTTATTTTTCTTGGATAAGCATAGCGCAGCTGTCAGCTATTTGCAGTACCGTATTGGTGAAAGTTTTTCTTCAAAGCAAGTAATAAAATTTCTTGTATTTAGGAATCAAGGAACATTGTATATTAGGCAAAGAGATACTGATCATTGCAGTAGTTTGTTCTCCACGTTCACGTGGGTATCTCTGTATTCAGCAATTGTTTTGTGTAAGGATAAGTGTTTGCTTTTAAGTTAGCAAAGCTAGGTGGATTATGTGGGCAGCTTATCTATCAAGAATGAATTTGGGGTTTATTATTGTTGTTTATGATATTTGTTGTAGGTGGTTATGCTATTTTAATGGTGGGCTGCATGTTTTAAACAGCTGGGGTTTGAATCCTTCAGTTTTATAAATCTGTCCACTGAAGCTAGTGACTATATAGCTATTCCTTAAGACTGTGGACCAAGCAGCAGGTGAGGGCTCCTGGTCACCACCCATATACAAGGTGATCCTTTTAAGTATGGGTTAGGTTGTGCCTAGAAATTATGCTTGTTGCATGTGATATGAAGGATCTCATAACTGATTTGTCTACCAAATGCTGCTGTGCAGTTTGAGCTTGATCTGGACATGAAGGTCCAAATCATCTTTTGATCTAGTGTGGAACACATCTGTGAAAAGGATTACACAGGCACAGCTTTTCAAATGTGTTTATGTGTAACAATCTTGATGAGATGTATTACATTTAAGATACAGTATTAGTAGGGGGCCTTATTTTATAGAAATGACACAAAGGGATGAGTGACCCAGTAAATCTCATTAGTAGTATTAAGCAATAGCTCAGTGACAATATTATCTGCATGCTGATCTTTCAGCTTTTGCATCTGTTTGGGGCCTTACATGCTTATTCATCATAGATTGAAAGCAGTCCTTTTATATCAGTCATTGTCACCTACACAGAAGACAGCAATTTTATTGTGAATACACAGATAATACGAAGAAGGCTAATAACTCAGAGGCAAAACTTGGAAGATACAATACATGCACGTAACAATAAGCTTTGATTGTAGTTGACACAATAAATATTACAGTTTAGCTTCTGAATAAAATCTTTAAGTGCAAAGTGAAACTGTAGCATTTCAGAGTATTATGATGAATACAACTGGTATTTTTGACCAGAGTAATAAATGTCTGTCTGTCTGTCTATCTATCTAACAATTTATAAAAATTAAAAAAATATATAAAAATAACATTTATACATACATATATATCAGCTGGCAATATGGAAATATGAAGAGTAAATTGTTTGTATGTGCTTCGATACTACTTTTTACAAAGTACTGTCTTTAATATAGATGCAATGGCCTAAATCCCAAGAAATCAGTACAGAATATTCACAGTTTTATATAAAAGTGATTTGGGAAGAAAGGAATTGAATGAGTGGCCTTGGTGTATGTTTTGAATAGGCAAGTCTCAGGGTCACCAGCGAAATGACTTTTGGAGACTGGTGTATGACTGAAAGTGGCATCTTTCAGAGTCTGACGTTCTGCTTTGCTATTACTGTATGCAGTGCATTTGGAGGGGTTTGATAACGGTAGTAATTTTTTTTATTGGTAAGAAAATAGAGAACGTTGATGCTCAGGTGGAATACAAAATGGAAAGATAGTTTTATCCCCACTTACTTACTTGCATCTTACATCCAGATTCTCTTCCAATCTGCATCATTGTTTCCTAGCTTTACCAGACACACTAATTTAAGCCATGTTACACCTGATGAGAAAGATTTTGTTAACTAATGGTTAAGGTGGTACAAATGAGCTTTTTGAGACTTTTTCTTCTTTCTTAATATTAAAGTGTGTTAGTTATTCATATGTTCACACAGTCAATCTCTACCAGTTGAGCAGTGTTAGAAAAATTGAGATCACTAGTTTCCAGCTAGCCTTAGACACATCTGCTAAGAGCAACTCTGTTCTAAAAAGGTAAGTCTTGATGATGATGTATGCTAGTAAAAGCTAATAGGTGTATGAAATAGAAACTACTCATGTTTTAGAAAAGATCTTAATTCCTTTCCCATTTAAAGTAAATATAAAGAGTAATATAAATGTTTTTCTTGTTTTGCCAATTAAATATGATTTATTTTTAGATACTTGATAAATGCTGATAGATTTTCAACTTGATAAATGCCTCCTTCTAGAAAAAAAAAATTATATTCAGGTGGCTTTTTTTTTTTATTCTATTCTGTTTACATTTTCATGGAAGAGACTTCATGCCCCTTATCCTGGAAAGAATACATTTTAAATGGAGAATTCATGAAGTTTTTATACACATAGAAAATTTGTTTGCATTTTGGTTCATGTCAATTGGTTGACATTAGTTATGTGTGTTTGGTTGTATTCTTCTCAGGACAAGAACACTTTTATTTTTATGTTCTTAGATTTTTTGATTTGTAAATTTTTAAAATAATATTATTTGAAAAACCTATTTTGAGTTCTATTTTTAGTGATGAAAAGTGAGCCGATCCTACTGTGGTACTTGGCCCTGTCTTGTGGAAGCAATAAATACGTGGAAATAGTACTTCTCGTAATCTTATATGTATGTCATGTTGTGCATTTTACATATGGAGTAAGTTTCCTTTCGCTCTTTAGTAAAATGCAACCTTTAATGCCCATCATCCAGTCTGTGTATTAAAAGATAACCTTGATGAGACAGGAGGGGTTTGCCTAGTGCCAGGAAGGGTGCCTGATACAAAGATGCTTCTCTCTTGTTTGAAATAGCTTTGAATCATAGCACCAGCTAATTAACTAAGGCAGCAGAGAGACGTTTTCTCTCAGTGGGGAGACCATTGCCAACTCCAGGCACTCTGAATGTACATTACTATTGCATTTCAAAAAAAGTTTGTATATTCAAGAGTACAGTCCAGTGTTGTATAAACAAGGTTGTACTCAGTGTGTTATTTCACTTACTGCATGAATACACAGGTGTCTTACAGAGCTGCTGCACTAGAGCTCTCCTGTAAGTGACGCTTATTTGAAAACTGCGTGCAGGCGTTCTGTTATGCAATAAAAAAAATTGTTAGCAATGTACATTAAAATACATTTTGTTCATTCTTTAGGCACATTCAACTACTGAAATAAGAGATAGAAGCTTTCCTATCCAGAATATTCAAATGAGTACTTTTAAGGGCATATGGAAAGAAGGAGTTCTGTGAAACTCCTTCAGGACAGTAAACAGACTGAAAATAGCCCGTGCAGAAGAGCTGTAGCTAGCACTCTTTCAGTGCATCAGCAAGCATGCAGTGTGTATAAACCTATTAGAACAGCTGATGCACCTTGTATTTAGGTAACCCTTGAAATGCTACCTGGTGGGTCAGATAAGCAAGAATGCTTCAGCTATCCCGCTCCATTAGCCATTAAGTTCAGTTTAACTTGCCAGCTAAACTAGGCATATGGCTGCTGTGGATCGTGCAAGTGGGGCAGAACCAGAAGGTGGCTTTAATCTGAACAATTATCCCTGCAGGGTGGTGACAGAAAATACATGAGTAATATGTCCCTAAGTGCTATCCATTGTGATTATTACACAGAGATAACTACCTAGGTTCTTTAACCATATATCCATTTAAACAAATCAAGACAGCAGTAAGAAAAATCTCTTAGCCCAAGTTACACATATCTTTTTCTGAGTCATGAAATTAAATTACAGTGTGCTTCAGGCAAAGTATACTGCTAAATAAAGTGGTTGTTGCTTTCTGCTTCAGAGCTTTCAGTTGATTTGGGGTTAGTCCAGTATATATTTATATAAAATACAAAGTGCTCCATAAAGCATAGATAACTGTTACAAGGTTCATAACCAAAAAAGAAAAAAAAAAGTTGCTTTCTCTTGGTCGGGTAGGTGTGTACATCTGCAGGTTTTTAATTCTCCTGTCAAATGGTGATCAAGCACCTTCATTATCAGACATTATCATGACAGATATAATCCTCACTGTCTCTTTTACTTACTTTCCTCAGTCTGTTGAGATCATTTCAGTTTCATTCAGCAGACCACTAGTCAGACCACAGATTTACCTTGATAGATGCCAAAGCATATTCAAAGCATTACTAACCAGTCTGCTTACCTGTCCCATTTCACAGCCCCACATCCATATCAGAAAGGGGGATGTTCATCTTCAAATAAGAGTCCAAATGTGCAGTCTATTATTAGTCAGGACTAAGAATATTTGTTCAAACCTTCATATATGTTATTAGTCAGGCCTGAGAATATTTGTTCACTTTTTCTTGTGGGAAGGGGTATGTAGGGTGGTTGTACACCCAAGGTCATTTCAGCTCCTTTTAATTGCCCTGTTGAGACAGGGCACCCTATCAGCTGCCCGGCAGGTTTTCTTTGGCAGTTGCCATACAGGATATCTGTACAACTCTGTGGCAGTTTCTACAATTGTGTGCACTGATGGACACTGGATTCCATGTTGGTGCCTTGCAGAGATGCCTATCCCTAATAAATGCTTGATCTGTTTTTCTGGTAAAGAAAAATATCCAAATATAAGTTGCAGAATTACATGCAATTGAAAGAGCTGTGAAGACCTCATTAGGTCCAGCCTTTGGTTCTTTTGTTTTGGTGAAAACTCCCTACACCAAATTAATCACAGATGAGTCTCCTAAGGAATACAATTTGAGGAGCTGCCTTTTTCCTCTGTCATTTTGACTTCCATGTAGTGAAGCTGAAACTTTCAGGCTAATGAAGTTATTACAGAGGCTTCTCAGGCAGGTAGAATCTCCAACACTAGCTCATCTGAAAAGATGATCCTCATAATATAATCTTCATCAACAGGAGGCAGAACTATCACATGGTCTAGTGGATATCCTTCATCAGTTATCCATATCTTGCATAACAGTGCCATTAACAAGGTTATCCTACAGCCAGCCAGCCTTCTCTCTATATTATCATACATCCTGTTGTTCTGCTAATTAGGGTGGCTATGGTAGTAGCGATACTCTCTTTAAGAGTATTGGATGCCTGAAATTCTTTATTAATGTGGCTGGTCAATAATGGGTTCTGAGAAAACCCTTCAGTCTCAATAAATATTCCCTCCAGCTTTTGCTTTCACCTTTAAAAATACCAGAAGGATTCAAAAATACAAATACAGCCCCACTGCATTTCTTTCCATATGCCCTTAAAACTACTCATTCAAGTGTTCTAGAATCGCTAACAAGTTGAGATTGTCTTGTCTGTGTGGTCACTTCGAATTTTGAAGAATTGTATCAAATCCTTTGAAATCATTAGGATAGTCTAGATTCTCTTACATTATGCAAAAGATACAAGTTTTATTTGGTGTGAGGTCGATAACATAGGGCATTACCTGAGCTTTGAGTTTAAACTGTGTGTTTAATTACTGGTTAATGGTAGAAATCTAAAGAAGTGAGACACAGTGATGCTGGTTTATTATGGGAAAACACTTAAAGGGTGCAACTATATGTAGGCATTCTTTTTTCATGACCACTTGAATTATTTATATTGCCTGCAACCAGGCGTGGAATTTCCTTGTTAATGAGGAATACGTTCTTACTGTTATTTGTTGACTCGCCTTATGAAATGCAAACAGGTTGAGGATTCTCTTTTTTTTTCATTTTAAAAGTTGTGGGTTCATCCAGGCAGTAAACAAGAAGTGCAAAGAAATTCAGTGAAGTGTGGTGCAATGTTTTAGCTTAAATAGTCATGCAAAATGGTAGGGCAGGATATGGCACGAGAGAATCTTGCCTGCTGTCTTTCATTGGGAGCAATGACTATTGTAGAGGGAGTTTTTCGAAAAAGAGAAAGAGGGATTAGGAGGCAGGCTCCCACTGATTTTTAGAAGGGTTTATGTGACTAATTCTATTTCTCTGGTTTTGAGAATTTTTCCTATAAATTAGTGCACTTCACACATTATACAAACAGAGGTACAGGTTTTTCCTTAAATGATGTTTTTTTGGTCTGAAATAACTCGTAAACAAAAATTCTGCATTGAGAATGTTTATAACAGATATGCAAAATAAGTTTGAAAATGTGAAGACGCGGCAGCTAAATGGGTAGTTGTATCAGACGGATAATTGCAGAAGTCACCCGTAAGATGGGAGAAAGAGGTAGACCGTAGAGCCTTAGGAGAGTTCAATGCATGCAATTGCTATGCACGGGTGTTCCTGCAAGGATACATGGTGACAGCTTTCCTCCTCACACTGTCAGAAACTAGGGCCAGGGTCAGAAATAATCATCCAAGAAACAGCAGCTGGCATTTAGAGCATTTAGAGGAAATGGTGAGGCAGAGAGCAGTTAACCGTCTCCACTTCTCCCTGCAGGCTGATTATATTTGCAGAATGGAGAAGCTGGACTGTTATGATGAGGAATGTCACAGAAAAGTGTTCCAGAGATAAAGGATGATGATGAAGGAAACTTAAAGCTTTCATTGAAATTTTAGCAGTAAATTTCCAGCTTTTGGCTTGCATTCAAAGAATTTGACATTTCTGTAAAATTTTAAACAAAACTCTGACAGAATGTTTAAACATTAAATGAAAAACATCTCCTATTCATGTCAAACTCCTCTGTGAATTAGTACTTTTCAAAAACCTTTTCAAATATGACATAAATAAATCTAGCACTAGGCAAGCGTTCCCACTGAGCCACTCCTGTGAGGGGAGTGTAGTTGTGACCTTACCTGAGAGGAAGGCACCGGAAGGACGGAGCAGCAGCACGCTGCCGGAGCAGGGGTTGTTCCTCAGCACTGCCCCCGTCCTGCCTCACTTCCACTCCTCTACTTACTTTTTCCTGAGTGCACAGTTCCCTTAAAGACTTTCAGGTTCAAAGTTCCTTCAGAAAATACCTTCCTGCCCTCAAATGCATGTGTATTTTGGGGAGGGGATATAGTATGTCATTGTATTGCCTCTTAATGTGGATTTCTAAGCATATAGGAGAAACATTTAATTTTTAAGGGGTTTAAATTTGTAGATTTAGTGTATGGAGACTAGTAGAAATTTATCTTTTGGGAGGCACTGGGAAAAAGGTGGAAGCAGTTTCTGGAGTATGCTCTTTTCCCCAGTTTTTGCTTTCTAGGAAGACTGCTAAGCAAGCCGGCTTTTGTAAGTGATGTTCTGACCTGGATTACCACGATGTATTAGGCTTGACTGTTCTGTATTGTTAGATTTGATTAAATACTGTGTGGGAAAGTCATGGAGCAGGTGCAGAATGGTGTTAATCCTCCTCACCATACTGGTTCATATGGTATGTAAAAAGCAGACAAACAGGATAGTAGAGTTTAAGAAAAGCAGCACTTCCCTCCTGTCAGAGACAGAGTTTTAATCAAAAAGGCTGCTTCCTGCAGTTTTTTTCAGCCTTTTGAAATTTTCACGTGGCTAAGATCTTTCTGTGATGGTGGCAATGAATTGCTTTGCCCTCATTGATGCCAGAGTGCTAGTAATCTGCTGCGTAGCCATATGGTTCACATTTATTTTAATGTGTCTTTGACATCAGGAGAATAGCTGAGACAGCAGAAGAAAGTGCTTATGTTTTGGAGTTTGGCCAGAACTTAGATTATTTATGTTTAGTAATCAAAGAACTACCAGTTTTCTCAGTAGAAGTGGTTTGAAAAACATTATGGGCTTAACATGTCATTCCTTTCAGGATTTTATAAAATTAGGAAGCATGCTTTGCATTTTGTAGACAGTGATACAGCTATAGAGGGATCCATTCCCAGTTGTGGGGTTCTGGATACTATTTTGGCAGCTCAATGTGCAGAAGTAAATACTCTATCTTTCCAGGTTTTTCACTGCTGTGGTTCCACTGACGTCTGTAAGGCACAGAGAACAAAATGAGAATGTTCGGAGGCTGATCAAGTGTGAATGCATAGTGCGTCGTATGTTAGTGCTGAGAGGTATTGAGGAAGACTTTGTTTCAGTCTGCCAGTACGTTATTTCTGCTGCTTACCTATTTCATCAGTTATAGTTTATTCATATAGGAATGAGACTTGGATGTTTTTCAAAGATATACCAGACTACTAGGCTAAACTCTGATATGTGTATAATATTGATTTTCCCTTTTGAAAATTTACTTTTCTTGGGACTGGGGAGTGGGCCCATGATTGAAGTCTTTTACCAAGATATAAGAAATATGTTAACCTGAGTTTTTCAAACGTGGAAAGGGTTGGATTTTTGTATTTGTTTTTTTGTATTGCATCTTTCATTTTGTGTCAAATCTATGCTTGCTTACAACTAGTAGTTCTGTAAAAAAAAAAAAAAAAAAAAGTATTTATCTATTATTAATTATCTATTTATTGTATTTAATGCTTATAAAAAGGTAATCTCAGAAACTCACAAATATATAGTTACGCTCAAGGAAGAGGGCACAAAATACAGCTTGAGATGGAGAAGGAAGGGGGCCGCAGAACCAGCTGCAGGACTGTACACCAGCCGTGGGAGTGGGCGCTGGCTGGGGAGGTTGGTGGGCACACGGCACCTGCCGTTGTCTCCCCCACACCTTCCTGACATGCTGGGAGCATGGTTCGTTTACTGGGGGAAGG